>NW_014559030.1:455605-500147 GCF_001313825.1 Dinoponera quadriceps
GGGGGGGGGGGGGGGGGGGGGGAGGGGCTTTCGGCACGCAGTTTTACCGAGATATTGTAAAGTATTCATGTTCTGTGTTAATATGTTCGGTGGAAACTCATTCGTGTGAATGTAGCGTGAAAGTACTATTTATTTCGATAACAACGGAAGTGAAATCAATTTTAGGGAACGGTAGCTGAAGGTTGGTTCATCCGCGAAACAAACGGCAATTGAAAACGCTTCCGCATCGGTTTAACTCACAAATACGTCGGAGATATGCTTGTATAGAATTTATTATAATTAGCACGCAGAAGAGACAACGTAGTGCGGAATCGGAGGGACGAATGGGGAGAATACGTAATTATTTCCCGACGTGCGCAGCTTTTCCGGACTATTTCAAGAAGCTAATATTCCACCGATAATTTTTCCGGCTGGAGCTGACAACACGCCCACTAAAGTGGATTATGGCAGGCTTTCACGGATTTGTCGTGTGCCGAGCAATAGACCGTTAAACTGATCATGGCCGTTTTAATCGTGACTCGTAGCTTCGGATTTTTAAGCTTCGGATATTTAAGCTAACGATTATTATTTATTATTATTTTTATGTAAAATAAATTATTATTATTATTATTATTTTTATGTAAAATAAAGAGAGCACGTCGACTTTGTGCCCGTCGGCTTGAAATCTCACTCTTGAAAATCCGTTTCTCCTCCAGGAAAGATTCGACGAGATCTCTTTAGCGTGAGGTCTCTTTAGCTCGCCCTTCGATAATTATCCATGATAATTATATGAGCGTCCTCTAAACTCCTCTCGCGTCTTTAAATTTTCAAAAGATGTGTCGCGTGTTTCACGTTGCTTATTAAGGTCGTTGTAGTGCAAAGTGAATTTTTGTAAGAATTAGTTAAAACTTACACTATGTATACATTTTTTCTTTAAACACGACCTAATTATTGGCGCAATTAGAAAATGATTGACCATTCGGAAGGTAAGATATTCGCAACTGAAGATGACACTTTTTATACTTATTATTCTTCGAAGTTAATGTCCTATTTTTAACTTCTATTTTTAATTTTTTCTAAACCACATATAGAATTTTTATGAAAAATCCTGTGATATTAAAGATTAATATGGAGGCATTATACAAAAATTTCAGAATTATTGACTATTGTATTTTGATACAACAGTGTAAAGTTCATAGTTTGTAGTAATACTCGAAATACATGTACATATTTAAACGCTTACTTCCTTCTATTATCTGTGCATTTCTGTTAGATCAATTAATGCATAAAAATAGCATTAATAAGGAAAATAAAAAATAATGCCTTCGTATTTGTAATATTGTGTACACATGTCTACCTCAATTTCATTTCGAATTAACGTTTATTATTTAGATAGCGAAATAAATATACACGGAGAAAATATTGTAATAAATATTATCGCAAAATTGTGTAATGTTGGATCATATCGGAATTGTAATTGTAATTATGATGTGTATTGTAATCTTTAATATGGATGTACTTTATTGTATATATTATTAAAGATTACAATACACATAATAATTTCAGTAATAATTCCGGTATAGTCCAACATTACAAAATTTTATAATAATTTTATAGTAATATTTACTATAATCTTTCCTCCGTGTGTGGATAGGAACGTAATTTTGCTTGATAAATATGAAATTTATGAGTGTTTCTCTTTGATATACAATTGAAAATACGATACTTTGCGGACACAACTACTTTAAGGCTCGTTCGCTAATTTCGGCCGCAACGCGTCGAAACATGATTTTCCCTTTCTGCGAGAAGTGAATCTCTCACGATACTCCATACGCGCGCATCGTGATTACACACGTTCCTCCTGACATCTGCTACCGACAAGACGACTGACGTTGGAATTAAACTTTGGATTCGATTGCGACGTCTCGGGCTTGCTGTAACTGTAGCCGTGCGTCTTGATTTGACATCGACTTGCTATCGACGCCAATAGTTTTAGATTCCGCTCTGTCATACGTCGCACAGTCGAATAATTGCGACTACGTAGAAAAATCCCCTCGAATCGCAGACGTCATTTCCGTATGTGCCGTGTCATTTTACCCGGTGATAATAAAATCTGCTCCAGTATGTTAAAAAAGAAGCGTGATGAGACCGAGTTATATGAGTGTGCGGGATTCATTGCCGGGATTATCGTGCGTGTGTGTGTATGTAAACGTGGATATTGAATTTCATATTTGCGTGATCTACAAATCGCACGTTCGAGGCTCGCGGCGATGAAGTGCGAGTGGTGCTCGATCGTCGCGCTCTTTGATGTTATAGGTTGTGTGAGAGGGAAACGAGCGAAAAATTTCGCGGACCTTTGAACGATATAACCCGGCGATCCGCGTACGCGCTTTTTACGATCGACGTACGAGTATATGGATGTGTAAACGGAGCTATAATTTCGTTCTTCGCATTGCAAATCGGAACCTTCTGCAATTCCGACTATTTGCGCGAGCGATCGATTGTCCGATATACAGGGTGATTCATAAATGCATGCCAATATTTCAAGAGGTAAATGTACACATTGAAATCAGTAAAAAACGTTGTATGAATATATGTCCTACGCACTTTAGTTTCCGAGTTATGGTTGATTCAAGAAAATGTTCGGAATTTGCCTGCCTCGTGCGTCACACACACGTTACTGTACACACACACACACACACACACACACACACACACACACATACATATATATATATATATATTTAATCAGCGTGACGATGAACAATGTGGAAAATAATTACAGTTATTATGTGTTGGCAATTAATTGGAATTTATGGATGGATAACTGCGAACAATAGCGTTTATTTAATAACAGAGATGCGCACCTGTACAGAAATGAAACGTATTGAGACGCGAGAGCCGACCGGGTAATCGCAGCGCGAATCTTCGCGATTATACGGCGTGATTATCTCCACATAAAACAACGCAGCTAAAACGAACGGCTAAAGGTTTGCCCCGTCCGTTCCGCCGAGCGTCATAATTTGCTTTCGCTGCAGACACGGAGCTCTTTTAAAGAGTCCGATTCAATGATCACAGGTGGCGGGATTCGCAACGAAACGCCCACTTTGCTATTCGATTTACCGCCGTTATTTCGTTTATTTGCAATTGAAACCTCGCCCGACCTTTCGGGCGCCGGGGATATCCGAATATAAAATCGTTGTTACACATGATACACACAGCGCGGCACAGTTTTATCCCCCCAATTTCCGCGGTACACACACAGAGAATGTACCCGGTGTAAAGCCATTTCCGCGACAGGCTTTCGCATAGTTTTGCAAGATAATTGTCGTATGTCTGGCGCGTTCATCGCGTCGCGAAAAATGTCTCTCCCCGGGTGAAATGAAAAAAATCGTTACCATACGCGCACGCTGAACACTTCGCGCGATTTTAGAATGGCCCATTATCTCGTGGAATAGTAACGGTCTATTATCTCGCGGAATGACGAGAGTCCGTCACGCGTTAGAGCGTATTAGCGATTTTAATGATTTGCTTTATCCCACCGTCGGCGATCCCGTATTAGAGCGGAAACAGCGCTCGACCCGGTCGGAGATTGTCTCTACTTTGTCGGGCCACGGATTAGTGGACTCCCCTTTTCTATTGGCTTCTCCCCCGGCCGAATAACGATTTCTTCCTGGTAAACGTCCGCTTTAGTATGCACGGGCGTTATCGCAATCGCCGGGCAATTGCGAGATCCCCGCGCTAAGTGGGGGACGATAGGCGCGAGATCTCCGCAGAACGCAATCTCAAAATTCCGCGACGACCAGTTACTTAATTGCTTAGCGTCGTTGCGCAAAACTCCGCATTCCTCCCTCCTCTCCCTCCGTTTTTGCCTTCCGCTTGAAAATCTCGCGACAAATCTGCATTTTCTCGAATCCCCTCGCCGTTGCGCTCACGCATTCACCCGCGTCCATCGTCATTGAATTTCTTGTAAATTATTAATCGAGCACGGATCTTTCCCTGTGCGTGTACGTGTGCGTTCGGAATAATAAATTAACTTTCTGTTTACACTACATTGCATTATTCATCCGGCGTGCTGCAACTATTAATCGCGCCCCATGCGCTATTAATCACGCTAGACACAGTTATTACGATACATAGACGGATTGTTATAAATGATACACCATGACGTCCCGCGTCTCGCGATTTGACGAAGCCCCGACGGAGGGAAGCGGCGGTTTTTTATCACACCGGGAAAATCATTACGTGCGCTGACAGGTGTCAGCAATCCGTTTACCGTAAAATTGATTTGATCTGTACCGATTGGTTATTGAACAGCTACTTTGTAAGCCGGTGATATCAACGGAGGAAGGGGGGAGGGGGACTGTAAATCCTGTTGTACACGCGTTTCACATCATATACACGGTGACGAAATTTTAACGGACCGGACGGTGTCGTCATTTCGCTGCGAAAACGTCGTGGGAGGGACAGAAGAATTTTTCCCGCGAACTTTTCATTTCGATGTTTGTCTCCTTATGCTGCCGCCGCGGCCTTTTCACCGCACCGATGCCGGGCGGACGATAAAAAGCACAAAGGGAACCCGCGAAAGCCCTTTCCGTAGCGCCGGGAGCGCAGAAAGAAGCTCGGTCTTGTCTTCAGTGTATCAAATTTACGTAATCGCATGTTAGACGATGTGTCTGGCGGAAAGTTCAAAAGACATTCTTGAGTTTAACAGTTTTTCACCAGCTTCTCCTCGGCGACGACGATATAAAAACGTTGAAAATCTCGCACCGATGTAAGAATGATCTTCCCGGCTTTCGCAGAGAGGAGCGGCTAACATTTGTCAAATTGCGCACCCGGCTTTATCATTCCCGTTTTAAAATCCCCTTACTTTGTAAATCCACCGGGCGAGAGGGGGGAGGGAAGCGTTTGTTTCCTCTCTCTCTCTCTCTCTCTCTCTCCCTTTTATCTGTTTCTTTTTTTTCCAACAAAAGTAGATTAGAGTTAAAATGTTACCTTGGACACGCGCGCGCGTGACGTTCGCTCTGCCGGCTCTGCCGCGTTAATCAAGTTGACGTTTCAGTCGCTCTGAGGACTTGAATTGCGCACAACCGCCGCGCCGGGACGGATGAATAGTCAAAGACAGAGACGCGTGTCATTCAAAATTCACGCTTAAGAGGATCCCCGCACCGTTGAGGTTCAACGAATCAACAGGTACATCAGTTGGAGGGCTACTGCAATTTAGGTCCGCGAGAATTCAACTGGCTTCGTGCGCGCGTTTGATGAAAAAACAGTCGGGGTTCGCGCGTCCTACTAATGTAATTTTAGGCCGCCCCGTTAGACACGTGTATCCGTGAACACGTGCGAAATGAATTCGACGATACGACTTCTCGGTGCGCTTCGTTTTCGAGGAAGAGGTTGAAAAAACTCGGATCGTGGCTATAAAGTGAGAAATACGCGTGTGCGTACGCGCGCGCTGATTAAAAGTTGCAACATTTCTCCTCGACGAGGTTTACCGACACATCTCGTATCCAGTAGGAAAATTTTCCCTTTGGCGTCTTCCTCGGGAAATACATCTCCCTACTTTGCTAATCCAAGTGTGTAATTTTTATACATTTACGTGCGCAAAATCGCGTAGTCACTTTTTACGCATTTCTACGTGTATTTACTTTACCGCACGTTTCTGTAGCTGATTTTTTACACAGTACGTATATTTTATACGCTTACATATTAAATTACGCATTTAAAACGTGTAATATACACGAAAAAACGTTATATTTTCTTCTTTTTTCTTTTCCATCTTTTCTAAAAAAAGATGCGTATCATTAATTGACCATGAAAGTATTCGTTTTCATAAATAAAACGTCTCTCTTTCAAATGCATACTAAAACGTGTCTCTTTCAAATGCATACTTTTATAGTAAACTTGTATCATGAATTTACGGTATTCGAATGATTATTATTGTCTGAAAACATATTAAATTACGCATTTAAAACGTGTAATATACACGAAAAAACGTTATATTTTCTTCTTTTTTCTTTTCCATCTTTTCTAAAAAAAGATGCGTATCATTAATTGACCATGAAAGTATTCGTTTTCATAAATAAAACGTCTCTCTTTCAAATGCATACTAAAACGTGTCTCTTTCAAATGCATACTTTTATAGTAAACTTGTATCATGAATTTACGGTATTCGAATGATTATTATTGTCTGAAAACATATTAAATTACGCATTTAAAACGTGTAATATACACGAAAAAACGTTATATTTTCTTCTTTTTTCTTTTCCATCTTTTCTAAAAAAAGATGCGTATCATTAATTGACCATGAAAGTATTCGTTTTCATAAATAAAACGTCTCTCTTTCAAATGCATACTAAAACGTGTCTCTTTCAAATGCATACTTTTATAGTAAACTTGTATCATGAATTTACGGTATTCGAATGATTATTATTGTCTGAAAACATATTAAATTACGCATTTAAAACGTGTAATATACACGAAAAAACGTTATATTTTCTTCTTTTTTCTTTTCCATCTTTTCTAAAAAAAGATGCGTATCATTAATTGACCATGAAAGTATTCGTTTTCATAAATAAAACGTGTCTCTTTCAAATGCATAGTTTTATAGTAAACTTGTATCATGAATTTACGGTATTCGAATGATTATTATTGTCTGAATAATTCGGTACTTTTTAATCACAGGTAACATTAAAAATTACATATTATTAGTCGGGGAGAAAACCTTTAACTATTTTATTGAACATTTTACCGAGAAACGCTGAGAATTTCTTATCCAATACATATTTTTCCGTAACTACACTCACGTGTAAAAAGACTTAAATATGCAATATGTTTAATTTATGTGTGTGCTTCTCATATATTAAAACTAGAAGTATATATTTCTCCATTTTTACACACTTTATACCACATATTGTGTTGCATTGCGTTAAGTTGCGTAACGTTTAAATGCGTAAACTTATTTTTCACGTCGTAAAGTCTATAATTTCTACATGAAATATTAAATCGCGCTCATAAATTTGCAGTCATTTTGCACGCGCAACTGTGTGCTTATTACACCACTTGGATCTGCGGTGTATTTCCCGGGGTGTAAAATTCGTCGAGGAAAAGTGCTGCAGCCCCGTCCATGCGAAGAGATTGAGGATTACGGTATTCGTCGCGTCGAGCTTCGTGAATCAATTCCGTTCTCCCTTTCTTCAAATGGAAATCGACCGGCGCGGGAGACCGCCGGCTACAAAAGTTTGATAATCACCGAGCCGTAAAGCGAACTGAGCGAGCAGGATGGTCGCCTCTCGTTTCGAGTGCAATCGTACGCGGGCAGGATGTACACTCGCTCACCGTACTTTCACTCGCGGACTCCTTCAACCAACTTCCTCCCCTCTACGAAAGTTCTCGAACGCACTCGACAACCTCGTTTCCTGTCGGGAGGGGGGAGGGAAAAGGGGAAACTTTCGTACGCATTAATTTCTACCGGGCTTTTTTATGTTCGCGATTCCCCGCGTCTCGGCGCGACGGAAGTCGCCGCAGCAAGAAACGCGACGAATGGAGCGAGTTCGAGGGAAAAAGGAGTGAAGGGGGGGGGGGGGGAAGCTTCATCGCCGACCATCGTCCTTGCTGATCCCCGAGCGAAGAGAAGGAAGGAAGCCGCCAACATCGCTGGGGCGACAAATTATGTAGCGTAAGCGACAATCGCCGTGGAGTATCCGTTTTCGATTAAAGACACGCTTTTGTTCCGCCGTGGCGAAAGCTGGGGGGGGGGGGGNGGGGGGGGGGAGGTAATAACGGCGACGGTCTTTTCAATAATGGATGATTAATAAGTCCGTTGAATATAAGCCGCGTAATTTCGGCCGATGAGCGCGGCGAGGTTAATGAGATCGAATGGACGGCGATTTCATGCTCGAATTCCGAAAATAACGCGTTTCTCGCTCATCTCTCTCCCTTGTTCGAGCTGTTGGCCGCTGTTTAGCGTATTTTATGAGCAAAACGTGGCTATAGAGTCGATCGTGACGATCTTTTCGCTTTTATTTTAACCGAACTATATTGTACACAGAAACAAGCCCTAGATTTAAGCAAATAATTACTCCAATATACTCTAGCAAATTTTCATTTGGATTAAATGATATTTATATGATCCCAGTAAAATATTTTCCAAATAAATCATTCGAGCGAAATATTCACTCGGTCCGAGTAAAGATTTACTAAAGAATACGGAAGCGAATATTCATTCGAATCTAACATTTTTTCTGTGTAAGCAAGCGTAACATCATCGTTGCAAATTTAAAATCGGCATTCATAACTTATTTCTCCTAATGTTCTTGTCCATTACGCACGATAAGAAATTTTGCGTCAAATTTAACACATTTGACCCAAACGTTCCACACAATTATTCGTATTAATTTGATACAAAGTGAATATGCTGAAATATAACGCAAATATTATGTCAAAAATTAACACACAATTATAATACTCCTAATATGTTAATCGACACTGAAATATTATATAAAACGTATTATTTTAATATTTATACACATACATATTGAATATCGATTCAGCACAAAATAGTGAGATGACATATACGCAATACGTTAAACCAACACACGGGTGTGTTAAAAATTTAACAAGGGCTGATTTTAATCAAAGGACGAGTATAGATTATTTTCTACTGTGTACCTAAAGGGATTCTTAATCCCAGGATTAAACGTGTCATCTATTCATTTCTCGCCGCTCAATTTCTCACGAAAGTTCCTATCGCATTTTTACTCGCCGATATCTCCGTATTTTGGTTTACTCCAAACCAGACACTTGACTCGGTGAATTTCGTAAGAAAACGCCCCGCTACCCCCGAGCATTCGCCATCCACGATGCTGATTCGCGGAGTTCGCAAAATACACGTGCATTACCAGAGCGAGAAGGGGAAAAACGATGCACGCAAACGCCGCTGTAAACGAACGGAAACGCTAATGCGCCTCTATCGCCCGTAACTTAGAAAACAATTATGCTCGCGCCGCTCAAAATGTAATTTCAACGCGCGGGCGCGCGAGCGCGCGGGGAACAAATCTATTTCGAATTGCGTTTTGCGTTCATTTGGGAATGGGAATAGCGTCGTGGTCGGCGCGCATCCTGCTGCGATAGTTGATGCATGGCGCAATGGTTTACATAAATTTGAATCGTATTTTCGGCCGGTGTGTTCTGAGTAAGATTTAGTGGCTTTTTTCGTCGCCTGCTTTACTCGGCCCTCCCGAATAAAACGCGCCGCTGAAATATCGCGGATATTCAACCGACATTTCCGTCCTTCTGTCGCTGCGTCGTCGCGCGGCTCTTACGGCTCTCGGAGGCGAATATTTTTCTCATAGACTTGCACGCATGTATGCAAACATGCGCGCGAACGGGCGGATAGCAAACACTAAGGCGAGTGAACAACAATTTGCATAATTAGCTCATCATGCTAATAATGAATCCATAATGAATGCGTTATAACTCCGCGCAAACAAATTCATCTCATAATTGCCCGCGTCCTTCGTTACTACAAATATATGTAATACATAAATGCGATTAACGTACAGCTCATTTATTATCGCGGTACGAATTAATCACGTAATACGTGATTATAACGCGCCGCTATTTTATGAGGCGGCTGCGCTTATATGTATAAATATGTTGAGGTTTTAATTATTGTCAGTCCGAATAAGCCGCACGACGAATGTCGCGCGCGCGTGTCAATTTAACCTTTTCTAAGTCCGATTCTTTTTTCTAAATTCGGATTTTGTCTAGTTATTTTTAAAGGATTTTGAGGTTAATTGGAAGTAATGTCGGAATAAAACGATTCGAAATGACGGATTCGATAAATGGCGAAAGCGAACGATGAAATATTATTGAAAATTCGAAGGAAAAACTATTTGAAAGACAAATACCGACATGACATGAAAATCAATACAATTGTGACAATTAGTAATTATAATTATAATTAGTTCTATGTTATATTATTATAATAACTTCATAATATTATACTAAATTGCAATAATTATCTAAATAATAAATTTAACAAATCACCTAAATAATATTACAATAAATATGCTTTATCGATAAAATTAAGCATTTACGTTGACAAAACATATATTGAAAAGAACTGTGCAGGAAGATTCTCTGCAAGTTATCAATCAATAGTATTTCTCTATGGATGGTTATTTTTTCAATCATTGAAGTACGAAAAAACTTGAAAATTGTGTGCGGTTATATACATTTAGTATAAACATTATTAGAAATTATAGGGGAGTCCGGAGCTAGTTGACTAAAGGGGTAAATTAGCTAATTAATTATTTCTGTTGTTTTGTAGCAGGTTGCAGAATCGAGCAAGCGGGGATTTTATAATCATATTCGACGTGTTTGAAATCTTTGCTTGCTCGATTCTGTAACTAGTTAGAAAACAACAAAGATAATCAATTAGCCAACTTACTCCTTTAAATAACTAGTTGCGCTTTTCTTTATCAGTTATATTCGAGTTATCGCCACGTGAAAGTAATATCGCGTATCATGTCGAACCTTTCATGGTTAGTCCGAGAACTTTCCGATGTTATTGCATAAATAATTTTTTATATCTTATGATTGTATTTATCGCAATATTTTTTGGTTTTGGAAGTTTAATCAATTTCCCCTAAAACGAGTTAACTTTAATAACAAAGATATGATTTTTTTAATACACGCTGGGACACATATCGGACGCGAAAGAATTAAAGTAGAAAAAACCTGCATCACATACATTTCTATTCACTGTTGTTTCATCTGTATTAGTGGAAAAATGGGCTTTTTTTCATTTATTATCATAATTATATATTATAATATATCGAAATAATATATTGAAATAACGTGAAGGACGCTAATGAAGAATAATAACTTGTTAAGATTTACAGAAGTTCAGAATGGAGAATGCTCGCAAACCGCGCACACCCTGTTTATCCGAAATTTGATGTGCCGTAACGGGTTATGGCCGAATGTCAGCTCGTGCGATTCATTCCGTTGACGTCTGGCCCGGCCAAATAGCTAAAGTTACTCGCACGAGTGTATACGACAATACGTGAACACAAGCGCGGAGAACAGTCCCATTATTTATCGGCGGAACTTCCCTCGTGTACGACACCTTTGGGAGAGTCCGATCGAATCGCGCGTCTTCCTTTGAGTTTCTATTTTCCTGTCCGGATGAAAGATGTCCGCCGCAACATAAATTTCACGCCGACGATACGACGGCTTAAAGAATGTTCCGGTAATCTCGCTGTATTGCGACATATCGTAAGTTATACGGGCGCGATCTTGTTATAAATAGAGAAATATATAAAGTTGCCACGTGTAACGTGCAAAAGTGTCGAACGTGAGAGGATATAATTCGAGAGTAAAAATAATTCGAAAATAAATACCAACCGTCACGTCGCGATCGTCACGTCATGTCGTGTCTCGAAAATATTTATTCAATATTGAAATTATACAAATATAAAAAGGTATCATGTAGCATGTGAAAACGTCAAATTCGCGAAAATACAACCCGAGAGAAAAAGTGATTTAGAAACAGATATTTCAGGAGTTGATTTTTGAGGCCATTTTATACAAAAAAGTTCATATGAACAATAAAATAACATTTCTTTAAAATAACAATCTTTTCAATTATTTTTGAAAATATACACTCTAAAATGAAAGAGAAAGAAAATTTTAGAAAAATTTCTTATATTTTCTCATACATATTTTCTTATATATATATATTTCTTTCATGAAAAAATGTACTATTATTTAAAAAAAACGACTCCAAAAAATATTTCATCAATTTATTTTGAAGTTTAAGAAAATTTAAGACATTTTTCCAATCCTTAGCAAATTTTTCCTTGGATCAAGTAATATTTACTTAATATTTTCCAAGTAAATTATCCAACTAACATATTTATTTAATCCAAGTAAAAATGTTCTGAGGAGTAATTATATTTATTTGAATCTTACACTTTTTTTCCGTGCACGTATAAAAAAAAACACTTTGGAATCGCGTGTAGAGCATTCGAAGAGGGGCCTCGTACCTCAAGTATTCTATCAGTTTTCACGACTTGTGCACGCACGGATGCATCGTTGAATCTCGGGAAGTCGGATCGTCGTGCATTATCCACGCTATCGCGGCACGTCGGTCGGTCGGTCGGTCGGCGAGAGGAAGGTCAGACGAGAACTCGACTTTTTACGAGCGACGCGACGTTCAGCGGCCGCTTCGCACCCGCGAAACCGTCGGGCTCGTTCCTTTACGTCCTTTACGATATTGCAGTCTTCCCCTTTCGCCATCCCCCGGTCGCTATGGCCGCGTAGCCAGCGCGCGTCTATCCCTTCGCCGTGCGTATTTCACTTCCGTTCTGATCGTAACTGCACGGTTATATAGCCACAAATTGCTGAAACAACAGCCAACGGGGAGGCGGTTTCGGGATAGCGGAACCTAGCAGGTTTCGCCATGAACGCGGCGCTGATACTCTTCACGTCGAGATGATAAAACGCCGGCTCAATTTTACGCCCCGCGACCGCTTATTGGCAACGCAGCTATCGGCCGGTGAATTGTTTCCCGCATTCGAAGATCCTGTTTCTTCAGGTGACGCTACCGGGACAATTCGTTTAACGCCTCCTCCGTGGCGCAAATTAGATCCGCTCGAAAGTTGCGGGAATCTCTCCTCGTCATCACTTTATCGCGCGATAATTCGCGATCAGCTCTGCGAGAAAATTCCGAGCCACACGCGAAGATAAAGAACGGGCCGTGGATCGCCCGGAGAAGCGTACACGAAGTTATGTAAGATCGTTACGAAACTCATCCAGTTCAACGAGATTATCGCACTGCGACCTAACGACGTAAAAAGTCCTGCAGCGACGTCACAAACTCCGAAAGTCGTTCGTGATTGTCCCGTAATTACTTCGTGAGAAATACGACGTGACATTTTGCGACGACGCCGTTACTTATGAATCTCCGGCCGATCGGCGGCCGGGAAGTCGGGCAATCCGCTTTGCGTGTAGAATTTTCGACGATGAGCGAAATCGCAAATACTCTTCGCTTGTGTAATTGTACGGATGATCGGAGAAACGAGGACGAGTTGTCGCGCGACGACGCGTCGAAAGAAGGATTACGCTCGCGGTTAAACTTGCACGGCTGACTCGAGTTAAACTTTACTACTGTCGCGGCTTCGCGGAGCGCGGCGAAGCACCATACAAATTATCGTCTCATTTTTCTCTTCGGTTCATCCGTTTGCCCACCGCTCTTAACTCGACAACGTTTACGTGAGCTTATATGAATGCAAATAAATGAATGATAATACGAGAACGTGAGAGAGAAAGGTAGCACGATTAAGATGCGACGATTAAGTTGTGACGAGGAAAAAGAAGGATCGTTGCTTCATTGAAGATACACAGAGGAAAACTAGTACGGCTTTTCTTTGCTGTCGTTGGTCTATGACAATATTGTTGGGAATATAATGGTTAATGCAACACGAAGAAGCTCGAACATTCTGTGCTAAATGTTTATAAACATGATTTATGCAGCTTCGTTATTATATTTAGCACGAGGATGTTAATCAAACTTACGTAATGTTTAAAGTCTCATAAATAATCGCTTTTCATACTCAGGCGTATAATATTTTTATATAATATATAATAAATATTTCTCTTCTCATACATTCATTGTCATCTCGTTTTTCATTAAAACCGTAACAGCAGTTTCACCGCTAAAATTAAAAACGTGATATATCAGAAGCTGGTTTTCCATTTACTTGTGATACAATGTGTCAACATTGACTTTAATTATCTCAGCTTCGGTATGGTTAATCTTTTTCTAATTTCGCTTGAGTGTAGATCGCATTTTGATTAACATGCCGTTAAAATTTGAAAAGATCCCCGAGAAAATCAATTTATGGGCCAATTATCTGAAATTTAATGTTTGAACGTCCGTTATCTTTCAGTCCCCCGTCGAGAACGAGGAAAGGTTACGGGATGGGACAGAGAAGCGAATTAACCGGCGGCTCTTGAACTCCTTTGCGCTTTAATCGACGTGCACACGTAGACCCGCTACTTTCACCTCGCGCGCATCGTGCTTCATGTTTATTCCATTCGGCGTAATCAGCACGTCTCGCTCGATCGGGAAGATCGATTTGCGCGATCCGCTCCAATCGTTATATATTCCCACCGCCGTTTGTTAGCTCTCGTACGCCGGAATCCTCGTCATTGCGATTGACGTGCATTCTCAATCATTTACCCTATATTTTGCCGACGCTCAGCCATAGGAGAATCGATGATGTACTCGGTACTACGTATTCGATATGCATAATTGCCACTCCCACCCTCCCGCCTGCCGTCTAAATTGACGCCGATATTTGACACGTGTAATCGGCCCTCTCGACTCCGCTTTACAACATCGATCGAAGACTATATATCGGTAAGACGTCGGAGATGCGGCGTCGGCGACGGCCGTTTATCTATCTCGTGTTATTTGCAAAGCGCGCAGCGTGTCCTTACGAACCCGCAAGCAGAGGGAATATATTTTTACTCGCAATCTCGCTCACGCAATTTACGCTCGTTAAATTATCCGTATAAATTTCGCGAAATATATCCAGCGTAATTTGGCTCTTAATTTATCAAGTATTCCACTCCGCGATATCATATTGCTCTCCCCCTTCCCTCTCCCCCCCCCCATTATTCCATTCGTTTCCTGATTTATGTCCCTAGCGCCGATTCGAGAAACCCAGATATGGCTCTCTACGGAGATAAATACGCGAGAATATAGCGCGCACGCCGACCCGACGTACATACGAGTTACGTATTCGTTCGGCGGAATCGGCAAAAACGGTAACGGCGACTCCGCCGCGAGCGGTACAAATAGCATGGAATATTCGCGATCCCGTTGCCGTTACACACAGCACAGCGAAGTCAAGTCCGAGCAGCAACAAAATCCGCGTAGTCGCCTCCAAAAAAGACGTCTCCCGCGTAGCGCCATCATTTATCGTTAACACTTCGTTAACGGCGCGTGCGCGCTCACGCCAATCAGTTTACGTGCGGCTTTTAAATTGCCGAGTGTCGCGGCATCACTAATGAGATTCCGCACTAATGAATTAGCGCAACCGTAAACGCAAGATTTCAACTGAAGCTGGACAGCTAATCGGGGTATTGCTTCGGGTTTGCCGTAGGGGAAAGGGAGTAAGATGACGGCTTTGAGGTTTGGTGATGTTTTCCTTCATTTCTGTAGTAACGAGATGAGATAATGATCAATTTGTTTTCGGGGCGGCTAAAATCTTGCCTGACAAGTGCATAAACTGAATAATTCTGTAAGTATATTTTGCTTAACCTGTTAACCGGGTAGGACGAAATATTTCATTACACACGAACTACTACTGCAATGGGCATGACGACATTTTTCGTCATGGAAATTTGCCGTAACATTTTGAAACGAGTTGAACAAAAGTTTGTTCCCCGGTTAGCAGATTAATTAGAGTCTTTTGCGGACGCGTCAATCTCGTCATTTTATTTCCGTATGTGGGTAACATATTGACGGTTAGAAATAAATGTTTGCGTATAAAAGATATAGTTCTCACAAACATCTTATATTATTTTGTTATTAACACGTCTGTGTAACACAATAAAATACAAACGAGATAAAATACAAATCAAAATATTACTTCAACGAAAAATATGATTTGTGATAATATAACAAGAGAGAGAGAGAGAGAGAGAGAGAGAGAGTTCTATCTTCTTCTAGGATACACATAAATCTAGAGCAATATATTGATTGGTCCTTCAGCCTAGATGTATGTCTTACGTTTACGACAATTCGTGTGCTCCTACGGCGAACGCACATACGCATTTCTCGCGTACAAGGATCGCGAACAGCACTCAAGAAAGCGCGGATTGGAAGCTTCGTTAAATTTATAACGTTGACTCGACTCGCGAAACGGCATAACCCGCAACCCGTTATCACGCGATATCCTACGCGCTGTCGGTCGCATGTCGGTCGCTCTTTAACCTTTTCATGACGCTGTGACGTCCCGCTCGCGGAAGTGTCTGTTTCGCGCACGGGATATCCTGGGTGTCGCGCGCGCGAGCACGCGCGGCCAACTTTTTTTCTCTCTCTTATTCTCGCCGCCGACAATACCCGCGCGCGCGTCCCATTTAGCACTTATCGTCCTGAATACCAAACCGTATCGGGCGCTCACGTATAGTATATAACACACACACATATACACACATGCACATACAGGGTGTCCGAAACTTGTCTTGCGGTAGCCGTGGTGTGCAGGTAGAACGGATGAAACTAAATGAGAAAGTCATGTACCATTTTGCAAAATTCGCAATAGTTGATGAAAAATTAAGAAGGTTCCGGCACTAAATGCCGTATTTTCAGCAGCGCACCAAAGCAGCCTTTCATAAATTTCACTACTTATCAAGCGATCTTTCCTTTCTATACATTTATTTCACCAGCCAAATAATAAATGTTAATATAAAACGAAGATGAGGTAAATATATCTACGCAATATTATAAGTAAGAAAATATTACTATTTATTTTCCTTATCAATCTTATATTTATGCATCAATTGATCTAATAAAGATTCACAGATAATAGAAATAAGTACATATTAATTAATACGTACCAATTAATCCCTCATTAACTGTTGCGAATTTTGCAAAGTGGTACATCACTTTTCCGCCCAATTTAATCGGTTCTACCCGCCCACCACGTAGTCCGAGAAAATTATCGAACACCCTGTATACACACACACACACACACACACACACACATGCATATAAATGTATATACATATATACGTTCACCGCAGCACTCGTTCGTTAAGAACTCCGCTTTTCATTTACGAATCGCGCCGTTTTGTCCGTCCTTTTCTCCCCTTCCCCCATTTTATTCCTTTTTATCGCGTATATCTTCCGACGTTTTTCCCGACGAGAAGCGCGGAGCCGCGAGAACGCGCTCGCATAAAACGTGACGCGCGGTGGGACGTACGCCGGCGATTTGCATACGAAGGAGTAGAACTCGATGGCACGTCCGCACTTTTCACCCGCATGCCCGCGTAGGAAGAACGGAACCCGGCTGGATCGCTATTGAAAACTGCGATCCGACGTCACTCGGCTGTGCGAAATACAGAGAGCCCGCTGTATTTCCCGTCGCGCCCACATGGCAGATACGGCGTCTCCGCGGCGGAAAATGACGGGGAATTTATCCATTTCGAGATTCCGCCCTGTCCTTATCCGCCTGCGGAGACATTCTAATCGAAGAGAGCCCCGGTCTCCTACACGGTCTCATTACGCTGTTCGCCGAGCTTGGAGGATTTTCGATCGGGCGTTTCCGCGTCCCTCCTCTGAAACGCATGGAGGAAGCGCGCCAAAGGCGAAGGCGCGCCCGAACGCCGCGAAAATGTCACGAGAAACGACGATCCGGACTATTTCAATTCCGCATTCGTCTGACTCTTTTATCAGGGCGGCCGATTGAAACTTTTCGCGCCGTGCGCCCCGGCTTTTCAAGCGTATCTTTCTTCCCCTCTCTCCCGCTCTTTTTTTATTATTTTATTTTCGAGCACGTACCGCACACACACACACACACACCGTGCGCTCACGTGCAGACGAATTCCGGACGGGTGTTTGATGAAGGGAGGCGTTTATTCTCGCTCGTCTGAGAACTTCGCCCGTTTATCTGTCCGCTCGGCCCGTTACTCAACGCGCCCGTAAATCTCGCGATTACGGATCGTTGGGTGGCGCGCGCGCGCGTGCGTAACGCATTTCTGGAAAATCTCTGTACGGTCGCGGGTCCATCGGCTAAATTGCCGCACGTTCATTTAATCCGACGGTGCACGTACGTGCATTGTTACTTCGGCGACGCGCGGCTCGCATGAGCGGAGGTTTATCTTACGAGCCATTCCGCGTTTCCCGAAAGTAAGTCGGTCTGAAAATAAGTAACGTGTATATTTTGATTAAGAGAGACGGAACGAATTCCACCGTTAAAGAAATGTAACCAGTTACCGAGCGTCATTAAGCCCTAAATGTCGTTTGAGTAATCTAAGAGATCGTCGACAAGGTGTGTCCCACACTGAGAAGTCTATTTAGTTGAGTCAACGAAATTCTAGTTTGACGATGGACATTTTATTGGTTTGTAAGATCCGAGGTTTAGTTCACTGAATGAAAGGTTTGGTTCCTTGCAACCTGTGAAACTTCGGGGAGGCAGACCTTCGGTTTAGACAAGTAAACTTTGGTTATCAGAACGAAAAAATTGGTTTGCCTATAGTTTGCCCGTACAAACAGGAATTTAGTTGATTCAACTAAATGGGTTCTCAGTGCAGTTACCGAGCGCAATTGGCATAAAACCCGTTGCTGGGCTGTTTCGCGTGGACAACGAGGGTGTGAAAATTACAGAACGAAAAACGTGCGTCGAGAAAGGCGGCCAACGAACCGTGTCAGGTTATATCCGGCCTTCTAACCTGCTCGTGATGGCTCATCTCGACAGAGCATGTTGAAAAACGTCCCGCATTTGCGTCCATTTTAATTTAAAATGGCGTAAGTCGAGAGAGAGAGAGAAAAAGCAAACGCCCGTTAGTGTTTCGGCCGGGCGTCCATTCGCGGCTGAACAACTGTGTGTGCAATTGTCCACGATGTTCGCGGGAGCACGGAAAAATCAGCGTCGATTCCATCCGACATCCCGTACTCCGTAGGACGTGCGGTTTAACCGCACAATATGACGGTGGAAATTTTTCTCCCGCTGTACTCCGGTCCTTTGCGAAATAGCGGGGAACAATTGGAAGATCTCGGCTTTCGCACACGTCGCCTCTTCGTCTCGCGGTGGGTTGTTATTCTTGGGCCGTGCCGGTGAAATCTGTTCTTTCGGAGATAACGGATTCGCCGAGGATGGCTCTTCGCATTTGCGACTTACCGCGATAATAAATTTGGAGGATCGCGCGTTTAACGTTACACGAGGCGGTTTGTCAGGCGGAAAAGACGTATCGGTTATTCAAGAAGCTAAGCGCTCGAAAATTCGTGGGAGGAATGTCGAACGTGCATACCGAGAGAATAAATATTTAAGAAATGAATATTTCTTTAATTTTTTTCAAAGGGGAGAATTATATGTTTCCTTAAATCTGTACACGGTAAGTACTTTTGTATGAAATTTAACACACTTCACGTGTCCCAAATGGTCCGCGCAAATTTTTGCGTTAATTTCACACAAGGTGAATATATTGAAAAGTAATACAAATATTACGTCAAAGATTAACCCAAAATTAATATCCATAATGTGTTAATCAACACTGAAGTATAAAGTGTTATTCTATTATTATTATAGATATTATTATTAATATTTGCACATGTTGAATATTGACTCAACACAAAATATATTGAGATAATTTTAACACAATATGTTAAATTAACGTACGAATATTGTAAAAATTTAACGAGGGCCGATTTTAACACAAATACAAAATGTTCTTTTATTGTATAGCTTTCGATAAAAACAAATGTTTATTCTATTGAAAGAAAAGAATTTAGGTTTAAATAAATATGTTATTAGTACTCACTGAATAAACGTATTTTTATATTTTAGATATTTTTTCTCTCACTGTACACACAGTAACATTTATTGATTGAACGATAATATCGCTATATGAAACTTACCTTCTAACCGAAAGAAAAGTTGATTCGTCAGATGTAATTTTATCCGAAAAACAGATTTGCAACTGTTCGGTTATTTATATTGGGTTTTATAAACGGTCCATTTCAATTGTGTGTTCTACGTGTTGCATGAAACATTAGTTACGTTTTATTATTTTTTTTTTCGCAACGCCTCAACTCGCTTCGAGTTTCAATTTTAAGCGGGAAGATACGCGAGATACGCCGTAGATTGGAAAATTGCGGCTAAATAATTAACTCTGTCGATATTTTAATTAAACGATAAAAAATCCTTAAAGAGAGCTTGATTAAGTGTTCGCTGTGTACGCGGAACGCCGGTTACGGCGGTTAACGCGAGTTGCACGATAACGATATTTTCGCGAACAGGATAAAATTTGTCGTGTGAATTTACAAATCCTGCTATATTACCATAATACGATTTATTGTCCGATTATACTTTTTTTTTTCTCATACGACTCACCGCACGGCGCAATGGGAGTGTATTTACCGCAGGGGTAGCGGGAGAGCGTATCGAAATATTATCCCCACGGAAAACTCCATTTAGAAAGCAGTGCTTCCGGTGGTCACAATGGTCACGCTCTAGCCAGATTTTCATTCTCATTTCCCGCTGAAACTCCGCTGCCGGCGCCAAAACTGTCGCGATAAAATCAATTAAAGAAACATACAAACTGCGTTGACTATACGGCGAGGCGAGCGTTGAGGGGGCCGGGGGGGAGGGGGGGCGGTCTCGCTTGAAATAAATTGTAGGCGCAATTATGCGATCTTAATGTTGATCTTACGGTTTAACGGGATGGATTTCGTCCGCTCGCACGCTCTCCGCTTACGCTGCGGAAATATTTACACGTCCGATTAACATTTTGTAGCGACACGGTACTATTATCTCCGCGAGAGTCCCCTTCTCTCTCTCTCTCTCTCTCTTTCAACTTATCTGTCCATCTCTCTTTCTCTCTACCGACAGCCGGCACGAGAATCCACAGTGGATTCACGTGCCGGCCGAACAATGACTGTCAGGCGGATTTTGCGGGAATAAACGCGACGGCAACGTAGGGATGCGGTAAGCGTAAACTGCGGCATTGCGTTGTTTAAAATAATGATTCGAGTGCGCGCGAGACGACGGTCGGTGCGCACAAAGCGCGACTGTAATTATGCTTGTGCCGCGAGCGGCGAGTCCCGATTTTTCCGCGTCACGCTACGACGAACGCCCCTGTGTTGTATTTACACGTGCCCGCGAGTATTTTGCCGGCACGGTAAACATCCCGTCTAACGGCCGTCGTCCGCCGTAATAAAGGCCGAAGGATATTCGCTGCAGCGAGCTCGGTCGTTCGCGCGTTCGGATATTTCGGAGGCACGATCCAACAATACGCGCCATATCTACCGCAAATATTTTCCCGCACAGCCGGGCTTCGATTCGATTCGCGTTTTCCGCGTATCCGCCGTCTACGGCTCTGAATGCCGGCTGATCGCCTCCACGTGAGTTCCGCGGTACCGGATTCACATCCGGGATTCGGACCGCTATTGTTCTCCGACCGTCGACACTGCGCACACCGGAAATAGTTAAGTCCCTGAAATATTTAAACTTTCGATATGGCAACGGCGGAAATTTCCGATAATGGGATCCTGCGACCGCATGAATTTTAATGAGGGCTTGACGAGGTGGGAAATTCCGCGGGAAATTTCGGTTTCCCGTACGAAATAAATTCAAACCGATCCGAGGAAATTCGGGACGGTGATCTCTCGGACGTTAGGCGGCTCGCCATTTTTACGGTCGCTCCCTTGAAATCGCTGCACCAAGTGAACGGCGCTTACAAGTTTAGCGTAAGAAAATAATTTGTAATCATATTGTGTGGATAATAATTATCAGACTGCATGCTATTATCTTGTAATATAATACAAATAATTTTTGGACGTATAGTACCAAATTAATTATTTTATTTTATAATTTTGATGAATAAAGCTTACGTTTTAAAAGAACATAAATTAACAGTTTGATTATTAACATAACACCATGTTAAAATTTAAAAATTGTCACCAAATATAACCGAATGTGTTGCGAATGCCAACAGAATGGGATAGGCGCGCGTGTTCATATTTACAAATTATGCCATCTAATGTGACGTTCCATGGTTTTCACTTCCTCTCCCTGTCATCACAGACTGTTATGTAAGTAAATAAACTTCCTCTGATAGTGTGACGTAATCGTCGTCCCTTTAAGGAACTTGATCCTGCGGCGGCACACTTGACTCTCGACGGATTCTCTAAGGTTTTTCGGACTTCTCGTTTCGATTTCCCATACCGGATTCCGATACAACGCGCGGAACGTCGCGGAACACCTAAACTCGCAGGGACGTTCGCGAGACCCTCCGAGACATCGCGGCAGTCTCCGTGAGCGTAAACACGTCAACAAGGAAGTCCGGATATGGCCCCGAACGGGGAGCGAAACGAACGAGGATAACAAATGGTTATTTCGCACGGAACTAACGACTCTTCTTTTTTGTCCCGCCCCCGGCCGAGGATCGGCAAAAAAAAGTAGGAGGGTGAAATGTTCCACGGAGCCTGGATTCGGCGACATCACTTTTATCCGTGTGGATGTCTTCTGCAGTAAGATTTTTTCCGGATTATTTCTTTTATGAAGATAGGGAGGAAAGAGAGAGAAAGAAGGAGAAAGAGAGAGAGAGATGTATGAGGCCGGGAAGTGCCTTACGGCCGACAGTGACGAATTGACGGAGCGTTGTGCGCGCAACGCTTTTCCCCTTTAAGAGAAAATTCCGGGCGGATATTTGTGTTTGTTGATTTTTTTGCAGACGGTCACACACACACACATACACACATACGTGCGAGAAATCTCTCACTCGAGTACGCAAGTGCGATGCCTGTCGATACGTTGGCGAAACGTGAAAGGTGATCGTCGCCGACATGACGAATGCGATGTTGCAGTTTGCGAGGGACGCGCAATCCCTCCGCGTCGATACGCTCGTTTTTCCGACGAGTCTTGTCACGCGCGAGGAAGGGAGACACGAACGAGTTTTAATTGCGCGCCGATATGAAGACCGCAACGCACGGCCGCCGAATAGCCGTTTGACGTGTGTCGAGGCGTCCGTTTCGATCACAAAGTGAATCGTCGCGCGAAAGCAAATATAAGTGACAGAAGTGTGCGTCGAAACAGGCGTCGCATCCTCCATCAGATAATTGCGATCCTGTATAAAAGCTGCTCCCCAACGTTTGTCTGCGAGTGTGAAGTTTTTCCAACGGAGATTTCATTCCGGGACGCAATCACAAAGTCGCGCGGCGCTTTGGATTAAAGGTCTTCTCGCGATTGGAAAGGTGTGAGCGGGCAGCGTGAAATTTTATCCCACGGTCAGTTCGACAAGTATTCCGGCACGAAAATCGCGAGAAGAACGACGCGTCCAGCCGGACTCTCGTTCGAGAAGGGATCGTGTCGGAATTCGTTGAAAGTATGTCCCCGGTGTTTCACGTGGAAACGTTTCGGCAGTTCCTGCCGATCGGAAGATCCGCCTCGGGAAAAATATACGTTAAGTTCCTAAAACGGCACGATATAAATTAATATACCGCGCATCATTAAGCGGGTAACAGCGTTGTAATTTGTTTATTACCGTTCCGCCACGCTTCGCGTATGAAATTCGCTCGAATAGAATTATTTCAGCCCGGCGTGATTTAATGAAGAATTTATTCGCTCATGAGAAACGTATCACACCGTTGATGACACATCGTTAGTTTCGGCGAGGGAAAGAGAGAGAGGGAGAGAGAGAGAGAGAGAGAACAGAGTGTATTTTACATACTTCTATGGTCAAATTCTTTAGATAAGAAAAAAGATAGAAAAAAAGGACCGACTCGAGCGAGAAAGCTCCGAGCGAGACTTCGTCGACGTAAAGTCGATCTGTGCGCGGCGACGGACGCTCTCACCGTGTGAACCATAATGCATCCTCGATTCGGTTCGGCGGAGAAGGGCGCGCGAAGAAGCGAGCGGAAGTATATCCTGCGAGAATCCAAGGACCGACGGCGATATATCCGCCGGCTGGTGGGGAAGCTATCGCGCGGGATATAGTAAAAAGGACTTAGTCGGGCCTGTCTACCAGCGTTGGAGCTAACGACCGTCCCGAGTCGTTGCGCGAAGCTACGCTCCGGTAGAACCGCGCCGACGAAATGCGCTTCTCCGCGGGATATATGAGGTTACCCGTGCCGGGTAAGAGGTGGGATCGATCGATAGTGATCGTTATGAAGGGTGAAAAGGAGTCGAGAGGAGAGAGAGGCCTCGTGAAAGCCTCGATAGCGACGAACAATCTTAATTTCGCCATCTAAATGCATCCGACGGCGAACGACTAAAGATCGGCTCTCGCTGTCCGTCCAGACGGCGGCAGACAATCAGTCCTGCACAGGCCAACTAATTTCGTTGGTGTAAGTGAATTTCCCGTTGCCTGGAGGGGACCGGACGAAAACTCGGCCGTAGGGAGAAAGAAAGTAGTCGAGTCGACGGAATCGGCCGGTCACCCTCGTTCAACGAAATATCGCGCCCACTGAATAAATTATGCATTGCCGCGGCGATACGTCGATACGGTCGCCGACCGAGTCTCGCGATCGTTGAATCAATTGATAAGTCACCACAGCAACTGTATAACCTGACCAGTGGGCTGAATGTTGCGCTCGAAAAGATTCGATTCTTTTAAGCAAAATTTCGCTGATCCCACATTTTTTTTTCCCCCAGGGACGGAAAGACGGTGGTACGTCGGTTCTTTTCCTCCGCATTATCGCGCGATTCTCGAATATTTTGACGGAGGATCGACGGAGGGATCCGTCCGGACGGATCAGTGTGAATCGACCTCGAATCGGCAGTCGACGAGAGCTCGTGCGGTCACGGCTAGGCCGGCAGTTTCCGACATAATAAAGCCATTCCCGGCTTTAATCCCCGTCCATCGGCCGCAGGATCGCGTATCGCTGCCGTCGCGACCGCTATTCCGCTCTGCCACTTCCATCGTCCGAGAGGCGGCCGCTGTCTCGCCGGCGAAGTTCACCGTCGAGCGGAGAACACCGTCTTGCGGCGGCGATACGAATCGGCAACAAACTTACCCGCGCGACTTATCAGCGTCGCCCGTTATCTGTTCCGCGTCGTTCAAGCGTACGGGCGAACTTGAAGCGCGCCGCCCCCGAGGAAAACGACGAGCTCCTTTCCTCTTCTGGGATTTCTTCGCGCCGACTGTATCGCCTCTACACACCGAGCGTCAAGTCTTATCGCGCCGTTATAGATGCGAGCTTATCGTTCCTTGTATCGAAATTGAAGGTGCGAGATTGCTCGTCGGGCAGGGCTTGTTGCGCCGTAATAACGGCGGTACGAAGGCAAGAGTGACGGCCGGCGAGATATTGCGACTTATCGGCGCGATCACCGAGCGATTTATCGGGAAATGTCGCTTAACAAAACCACCGCCGTAGCCACCACGTTCGTACACGTGTACATCTCTCTTTGCTTAATAACGTTTAATAATGTATCTGCAAAACTGCGACCGGGAAAATGCGGGAGAGCGGCGCGAACAAAAGTGCGGAACGCGGACGGGCAAAATCCGACCGATAAAATGACATGTAAAACAGAAGTTTCCACGCTGGACATCGGCGCGTGTGTTTTTATTGCAAATATGCCGCGGACGATATTGAAAAGTTCCCCGAGGGGGGAGGGGAAGATGGAATGCGAACAACGCCGAGAGCGTTCCCTCCCGGCCCCCCGTTAGTCGACGTCGTCGGTGGAAGTTGGAGCGTTCTACTTTGTCACTTGAAGCTTGAATATTCCGCAGACTCAGACGTAAAGCCAACATTGTTCTCACAAATGATATACTCCGCGCGATTTCTTAAATGGGAAAGGAACTTTCGGAAGTTCAGATGTGCCCCGTCGTGAGAAATACGTGTGTTTTTTACACGCGCCCGGCACGAAATTCGCGGATCCACCTCGCGGAACGCGTTTTCCATGCTGCGTTCGCACGGGAGAAGCCCGTCGCGATGTTAAAGCACCCTGATATTCCCCCCTGTTAAAGATATAAAATGGAAATTTTTATTTTATTTTATTTATTTATCAAAAAATACGATGAAAGCACATTACATATATTCTGTACATTTATCGTACATCCTTACATTTTATCTCTTTAATGCCACCCGAGTGTGTCATTTTTTAATTATTGTGTGTGTAAAAATAACATATTCGGTGTTGCAACGAAAGAATGGGGATTAGCACGAAGTCCGGAGCGATTGCAAAGCTCAGAGCTAACTATAAAATAGCGCTGTCAAATAAATTACTTGCCGCTGGATTGTTTTAATTTTTGCGAGAAAATGACTCGACGGAAACTTCAGCACAACGGAGAGTCGAACGATGGGTTGACAACGGAACCAAACGCACGTGCAAACAGAAACTGCCATTTCAGCTGCAACTGCTATACACAGTAGACGAAGTTCATATTCTATCCGAGATCAGAGTTCAATAACTTACAATCGAGAAACACGGGTATATCAGTTTACCACACCTGTGTTAGCTTTGATGCTTTTCCTGTATATATATATATATATATATATATAGAATGTTAGAAGCAAAAGTCAAAGGAAAAGAGAGAGAGAGAGAGAGAGAGAGAAAGAAAAAACAGCCGGGATTAAAGGCGGACCGAAGAATGATGGGCGGATGACGCTCAAACACGGAGATTTTCGCGCGACGATAAATAAACGGTTTAACGACTTGTATTTACCGTCGCCGTGATTCAAGCATTATCCTTGCCCGCTCTGAAATTTACGATTATAGTGAGAGCGATAGCCCGGGCGATCCCCGGGCTTGACTCATTAAAATTTGCCGCGCCATTGAGCGCGCGCGACTCTGTCAATTTAACGGGACCGCTCGCAATTATCGGTACACCGGCCCGCCGTTACAACGAAACCCGAATATCACGTGCGATAGCCGCATCGCCGAGGAAATTAAGACATCGTTCCCGGCATTAGCCGAATACTTCAGCCGGATATCCGTTGTTCACATCCGTTCACATCCCGACGGGACCGTGTCCCCTCCCCCTCCCCCCCCCTCTCGAGACCGTGAAAGTCGCTTTAATGAGGCAACAACGCGAGAAATTCGCCCGTGTAATTGCGAGAAAACGAAACTGCTCTCGCCTTTATTCCGCGATAACGAGCACGTGCGTGTAAAGTATACGACGTATCGATCGCCGTTCGCGGTGAATATAAACGCGCTCTCTCGCGCGTTGCGTCCATACACGCAGACCGTTTCCATTCCATTCGCCTCCGTCCAAGCGTAAAAACGAGAAAGCCGGCGAGTCATTCATCGATGGTACAGCTAATGACAGACTCGAGCCGTGACAATCGCGCGGAGACTTAATTTCACAAATTATCCGTCGCTCGCTCCCGGCTGTCCTTTGACGCAAAGACCACGCGATAGCTTAACACCGATGCGATGTAAAACGTGAAATGATGAATCAGCCGTTTCATCTTTCAAATGGAACCTGCAAGGTTCGGCGTTTGCTTCGGTCCGGGGGTTTGTGACGTGTTCCGCGAGTACGCGTGGAAAGCAAATGCTGCGTTCAGCAGGTAACGCGGATCAATGATCCACTTTTGAAAGATGCGTGTGATTGGTGGATTTAACGTGATACGCCGATGACAGATAACTCTCGGTCAACGGCTGTACAAACGTTACGCTTGCCGAACGCAATCGAAACATCGCGTCTTTCGTCGCTCGTTTCGGGAGATCAGATATGTGTGTTGCGGGGTGTTTCGAAAAGATGTTAAAAGAGCGGGATATTCCCGTACGGCATTTCGATATATCTTTTACGGTACATGAACGTAAAAATGTTCTCGAGAACGGTTGTTCCTAGTGATCTTAGGCAGGAGTACATTTTTTATCTATAATAAAAATGTAAAATTCACGGCAATGAGGGTAGAGTGAGCGAATTTTCAAGGATAAAAAAGTTGTGGAAAAAATAAAGGTACCCATCCCTTACTTTTCAACTCCCGACAACTTTTCTTCAGACGAACTACCCCAGAATATGATCTTTTACTAGACGTTCTTAAAATTTCAAATTTTAACACGTTAACAAAAAAAAATTATTTCATTCGCGAAAACGTATTTCTCTGGTCACACATTTCAAGAGTCGTATTTCGGAAACGGAATATTTCCCGGGCACATGTTTATAGGAACTTTTCTGACTTGGGGAATCTTTTTATAAATTTGTTAGCCTTAGCTCGTCAGACTCCGGCCTAATGGACTGTCGAAAGTTTTTCAGTTTTCTCGTTTCCACGTGGCGTATTACTTTTTTTTAAATATTAGATATCTAAATAACAAGCGAACATTATTTTTCCTTAAGTTGCATTTGCATAACTACTTGAGAAGTTTTTTGAAAAGATCGAATATCGTTATATACGAATTATCCTGAAATTCACGATTAAAGAATCAGTTGGCTCTTCGATATTCCCTTTTCTCGACGGAGGGCTAAAGATTCGAAAATAAGCTTCGCCAGCTGTGGTTAGAGATCTATTTTCAGATACCTCACGTATACGTACACGTTTGAAAGAGCTTGCGTATTTTTATATCAGAGTCCATGAATAAGTCGTAATAAAGAAGCCATTGTTAGGAGCGCGCGAGGACTCGCGCGCAAGGAAGCCGCACCCCCGTCTTTCGGTACACGCGAAATGAATAAAGCAAAACGCGAGCGCGGCCCGAAGGCGTACGAATAATAGGCCACTGCGCGAATACTCTATTCGCGTGAATAACGTCAAAGCGGCGCCTGTCGAATCGTCATTTGAAAGGAACGGGAGGGATCTGTCGTGCTCGAAGAGGCGCGAATAAAAGGGAGGAGTTTTCAACGGCTGACTGCCGGAAGACGGCCGGCTCCGCTTTTTAATTATACCAAAATCTAATCTACCGCCGAAGATGCTCCGCGCTCGTTAACGCGCCCTTCCCCGCCGCTTTTCCCCGCCGTTATTCACAGCGTTAACGGAAGGGGAGGGGGGAGGCGGGATTCGAATGGTTCGTCCGATTCTTCGGGATTCGTAATAAATATACCCGTAATAGATAATGAGAGCGCCGGGGGGGAGGGAGGAGAGGGTAAATGCGTGTGTCGGACGAGCGCGGTATAGAATGCGGCGAACAATGGCGAACGTTGGCGAGATCGCGGACGTGCTCTTTCGGACCTTGCATTTTCGAAAGGTCCCAGCGCGAAACGCGCCCCGACGCGAGCGTATGCGCACATCCTGCCGTTCTCGGGGAATAAATGCGCGCAAACATGTCGCCACGCGAACGCGGTATGCACATACCGGTGGAATAATACCGATTCGTACGACGATGTTCCCCTCCCCCCGAAAAAAATTACTATTGACAAACAGCATGCGGCGGCCAGTGTATGCAAATGAAAAGTTACGCCAGCATGTGCGAGCTGGCTTGAGTGGGAAAACGGTAATATTTGCGCAGGGCATGAAAATCGCAGCAGCTTCGCTGTTTATGCTCGACGCCGCGCTTGGGATTATTTTAGGGAGTTATTTTTCCAAGATTATTACATATTCATAGTTTTCTATTCCTCCAATTTTCGCGAGCTCGCTCTCTCTCTCTCTCTCTCTCTCTCGTTCTCTTTCAACTCCCAGATGCCCGCTATAAAGCGCATAAGCGCATTTAATTGAAATTACGCTGGCGCAAGCAGGAAGCATCTCTCTACGCAACTATAACGGCTTTGTCCCGAAGTAGGAACGACCGTCTCTCGCGAATAACTCATGTGGCTGTAATCAGAGAATGAGAAAACGTATGCGCTTTAGCGAATGTAATTACGCGCAACAGGAATGCGATTAAGGCCGCGGAATTCTCGCGGACACCGAAATCCCCCTTCGACCGGTCTTTTAATGAAGTCTAACCTCGTCTGTCCCGGCGGTTGCCGCCGGTCCACGAGTCGTCATCGCGGCCGACAGCCGATGGACGCTCACGGTACGTCATCATCAGGCCGATCAGACTTGCCGATGACCGTCATCCAGCTTGAAACGCTGCCGAATCCTGAGAGACAATCAGCCTGATGCTGCCCGTCGGCTCGTTCGACGGGGTCCGCCGGGGAGGCTTTCAGCCCGCCGATGTTAAGCCGCTTAATGACGCGAGAATTTTCACATATTTTCCCCGCGATATCCGAGGTCGTAGCATTAATTATCATCTGAATATCAGATGCCTGGTATTAACCGGGTTCGCGAACGGGGACCCACCGTTGGTAAACGTCCCCGATATCCGTCCCGAGATCCAATTAATTTTTCCATTTGCGCTATTTCGACGCGCACGCACGGCAAACGGATTCTTTTGGATTTTAATTACAACGCGAGTCGCGCCCGGCGCGTTGCAACAACGGAGCGAGCGAGAGAGAGAGAAAGAGAGAGAGAGAGAGAGGGGGGAAAGAGATAGGGCTTTGAACACTGAGCGCACCGTAAAAGATTTATAATTAATTATTCGCGGTTCGCAGGACTGAGATTATTACGGATGGACGTGATTCCCGTGCGAACTCGCCGGGATCTATTCGACTCCAACGTAGTGTAACGCATCATCGATTCACCGTCAACGCGAACGAAATTGACGGCCCGCGATCGATCAATGTCTGGCCTCGCGGACCAACGACTTCGTTCGTTTACGTGGTACAAATAAAATTCACGGAAACGTGGCAGGATGCGTCCGTACGGCTTGATTGTTGGAAATATTGCAGGCAAGAGCAAATAAAGCAGCGCGAGCTCTCGAGCGCACCGAGTTGAAAACGCGCACCGTAGGACTCTCCTCGCGAAGGGCTCTCAGGCTGCAGGATCGGATCTCGATTCGATGAACGTTCGAAAAGTCATTATTGGATTTGGAGATTAATTACACGCGTTACGGTTATTTTTAATTCGGTTCACGCGCGCGCGCGCGCGCGCATCGGCGATGCGATTTTTACAGCCGTATTTCTCGCGTTTAACGCGGAAAATCGATCGTGAAATGATTTACGGCCGCTCCGCCGTTAATTGAATCGGCCTGGGAATTCGGCTCAATTTGTGTTTTCTTCTCAACAATAAACTAGTCATCTCCCGCAAATTATTGTATATCGTACGGTTATTTATATTATATTATATAAATTATCACATGGAAGTATAAAAAATAGTAGGACTAGAAATTATATTTGAAATTTTGAATTTCTGAATTTTCGACACATTATATTCGATTAATGAAGTTCTGAAGTGCAAAAATTCGGGCGGCCAAATATTCGAAAATCTGAATACTCGGAACTTCAAGAACTGGAAAATATGTATGCCCGATTGCTGAATTCTTCCACGTGAGAAGTTTCTTTCTAAATGATATTTGCTGTCTTAAAAAATGTGACGTTTCTTGAATTGTGCTGTTACATATCATGGCGAAGTTTGCACATTTATTTCGAAATAAAATTAATGGGGACTTGTTATTTATTGTTTTCTTCATTCGCTTTGCGAATTTTATTTTATTTTTTAATAGGCAAGTACAAATCTCAGAATTGAACTGGAAACACTTAAATTGATATTCATTGCACATCATTTGCAACTCGATGGTTGTAAATATTGCGGACAAGAGTAAATAAAGCACCGTGTGCTCACAAGCGCGTTTTGTCGCACATTTTATTGCATTCTCCACAGTTAGTTCTATTAACAGCTTCGATATTTCGAATCTTCAGTGTCGAATATATCAAACGGCACCCCTAAAAAAAAATGTCGAAACATTGGTGAAGGATCGCGGATAACGACGAGGACGGTGATTGCTTGATTGATTGATAATTTGTCGAGTTCGTTCATTGAATCCAATAAAGCTAAATTCGGTTGAAAAAAAAAATTGAAGCGAATTGTTCGATTTTTAACGAAATGGCCGCCACACATGAATGACTTGTCACACTGCGGAAGGGAAAAAGAAACGTTCTCTCAGCGGTTACAACGGTTAACGGTTGGGCTTGCAAACTGGGCTACGTTAACGCGCGAAAATATTGTTTCTCGCACGCGCCTTCTCCGCACCGCTCCTGTCACTGAAATTTATCTACAGGGGAATCTACGAACCGGCATGCATAAAATAACGACTAAGTTTCGCCTTATCTTATCATAAATTTTACTCTCCAGATAGGCGGCAAGACAACCACGACAGCTTGCAAACTGCCAAGTCAAACTTTTCTCCGGTTCGACTTTGCAATTTACGCAGTGTAGGAGCGTAAATTCAGACACGGGGAGAGGCTGAATATCGTATTATTTTTATCCGTCTACCTTTTTCTCTTCCAATTTGTCTTCCTCTCTTTCCTCCATCCCTACTCCTTTCTCTTCTCTTCTTTCGGAATCGCGCGACCGCCGTTCGCGGCAACCGCCGATGCACGGTGATCTGAAAGTAAAAATGTTTTGCGAAAAATCTGAATGTTGACAAAATTGATATAATCTTTATATATATATACATAGAAAATGTTCTTTAAAAAAGAAAAGTAACTGTAGATATTCAGTAAGATATTCCATTCAGCGTAGGGTATCGCAAAACCGCGTCTGTATCGACTTGAGGTGAAATTTGAAAAAAATGCTTCGTGACGAAGAAATATTCTCAGGCCGCTGTGCGACGCGTCGCCCGGAAGTCGATGTCACGCACCGTTTTGCAGATGCGCATCGGGACGACTCGTGAGGCACGGCCGGCTCATCGAGTGCGTCGTCAGACGCGCTCAAACGCTCGCAATCGTGCGGATCCTCGACTCGCCCTGACGATGAGGCAGCAGTGCTTGAGAAAGCCGGTCGGCCATCAGCTGGGCAGACCCTCGGGAACTCGCGATCGACAGGGATGAAAGGTTCGTCATAACAATATTTGGACATCGGCTCCCTTAACACTCGAATCGTTGAATTTTATTAAAACAAACACTCGTCCGCCTTTTTGCTTGAATGTTTGGAAAAAATTACCAAGCGCAACAATGGAGAACGGACGGTTCGGGGGATTCGCAATCGTGACGTTGATTTGATTTCATCCATTATCGTCCGCGCGACGCGATAATCGCAACAACGTTAAACGACGTCGACGATGATCTCGAAAGCTCGATTTCGCATGTGAGATAATCCAATCAATATCGCCACGTCGTGTACGAATGCTCGCGTGAAACGAGTGTGCGCGTAACGGAAATTTCATTTGACGAAGGTCAATCGGGAACGTGCGAAGTACACGTGCCTCGAGCCTCGGGACACCGGTGTCTCGGCTGGAGATCTAGCACGGTGATCACGTGGGGAATTAAGCGGTCGACCGATGATGATGGAGCACAAACAGACAATCCTGCTGGCGCCGTCGCTGAGCAACAGCAGCTGTTGGCGAGGCGGCACGTCCGAGGCGGCCTGGACGGGTCCAGGCCCTGGAGAATTGATACGAGCCACCCTGATACTGCTGCTCAGCCTTGGTATCTTGTGCGCCAATCTTCTGGTGATATGCGTCATCAATAGCAGGCGGTACAGCAAGTACATCCACGCTCAGGTGCGTAAATCGTAAATCGCGACACGGTAGATTTATGGATCCTGCTTAGTCCGAACAAGCAGAAACTCGGCCGGAAAAAATCAATTGACGCTTTCGTCCTTACGATCGAATGACGGTACCAACCAAGCCGAGATCATTATACTATTTTTCTTCCAAAGTGTACATACCTTCAAATATTACAGTCAAAAGGGACTTTTTTATTCACTCATGTATTTATGTTATGAATTTTTAGCCGAAATTACGTTTCTTCAATGTTCTTATTTCGGTTTTAATCTGCAAAACTTAAGTAGAATAAGGCTTCTACGATGGTAAAATCTTGTTATGAAAACTTCCACAAGTATACGAGAACTTTCTCAGACACTTATACAGTCTTAAATAACGTAAAAACCTGTACTGGCCCTCGAAGCCCCAGGTTGTTGATGGAGAGTGTTAAATTACACGTTAAATTACACGTAATAGTCCGATGAAGCCGCGACGCATCTCGCACGGCGAGGAATATCGCCACAACGAGAGATTAATTTTGCATTTGTTCCGTGTCTTTGAGGGCCCCCTGTGGAGGGTGAAATATCAGCTACGCGAATGCGCGGAGGTTACCGTCGCTGGTACAACTCACTGGCTATATGATGGAACGGTCTGCGGTATTTTCCCGGTTTCTCTCTCTTCTTCCTATGTAAATCAGTTTGAAGTGGCTGGCTACGCGAAATACAGGGGATAGTCATGTTTCAGGATCCGAAACCGAGCACCGTTGGCTTTGCAGCGCGAAACGGAGAGAGAAAGAGAGAGAGAGAGTGGGAAGATACGACAAGGGGGGGGGGGGNGAGAGAGAGAGACTAATGATGATGCCCGCAAAAAGTTAGACGTGTTCCTCGCGGATGCTACATCTTCCACTTATTCGGTTAATTAAAACTTCCCGGCAGGTTGCGACGGCGTCGTAACACGGGAAATTGAAAATGCGCTTATTAGAGCGCGCTGTGTAATGTGTCGTTCTTTAGTATTCATCGATTTCCCTCGCTCATGAATATGCAAATCTTTTCAGTGAGTCGATTTAAGTACGCACAAACTCCGGCTACTCTTAGCCGTTTCGCGAAAACGCGCGCACTCGGATGTTGCCCGGCTCGTACATCAGCCGGGACGTTTCTCCGCTAGGAATGATTATCCCGATAAGTATTTTCCCCCTCCTGCGAATTCGTTATCGGGAATTATGCAATTTTCCGCCGGCACGGGTAGCATAGTTGTTAACGAAGTATTGCCGACTTTTCCGTATTTCCACCTCCCGCCGCGGCTTCATAGTGACTTTTCACTCCGCGTCGTCTCGCGTCGAGTCGTGGAATTCGATTTCTGCGTATACAAGACGTAATTTGTGAAATATGTATGTGTACACGTGAGCAACTCGCTCGTATACGCTACGTAAGGTGAATATCCCAATTACACCGTAAATCCTTGAGCTGAAGCTCTTTTTACACGTTTCTCGTGCATATCTCGCCGTTTGAAATCGCGTCATTTAATACGATCGGACGTGTTAACTTGACACGCCTAAATTTCACGCGTTAATTTAACATGATTAAACGTGTTAAATGACGTGAGCTAAGTCGGCAGAAAACATGTAAAATTAGCTTCAGTCAAATGTGTCAATTTGAGATGTTTATGCGTGTAAAAATAATACATTTGGATTTACAGTGTGGTGGCAGTGATATTGTATTGAAGCAAATAACCAACATTTCGAACAATGCAATTAATTCACATTAGTGCCAAAACGGTTCATTTGTGTTCAAGGGTTTATTGACAAAAGTTATTTGTTTTAGTTCCCTTTCTAAATACCCGTAGTTTGTCGATCTAATTTCGGGACACCCATAGTATACATACACACATATATATATATATTTAATTACATGTCGTATTGGCTGTAGTTTACGCTATATGGTAGTATTGAATTTTCGAGTTCTCATCAAGATAAATCTGGGCATCAGAGCATGTTTTTTCAAATATGACGTAAATGAACCCTCTAATGATAATGCAATGCCAAATTGACCCCACGGCTTCGTTTATTTTCCCGTGTGGCTGCTTTTCTTCTTAAGGAACGTATCATGTTATTATTTATTTCTTTTATCTATTTTGTACATTGATTACAAGAAAAATAAACGAAACAGAGCATGGGGTCGGATCCGAGCTCACATTCCTAGATAACGAAAGTCCATTTTGCCATTCAAAGGCTGAATCGATCAAACCTAATTAAGAATATTTCAACTAAAATCACTGACAACTTCAAGGATAATTAAGACAATAAGAAAGAGGTAATAAATAATATCCCTTTCCATTGTTTCGATATTGAGATTTCACTGATGGAAATAGTCGCTGCAGCAGGCATTTTCGGCGAAATTCCACCGATTTGCTGTACAACCATGACCACCGGTGATTATTGACTGCTTTTCAGTGACGATGCACCGACTGCACTTTAGAGAATAGCTTCCTTGAAAAATTATATTTCGTTACCATCAACCATCTTCATGAATATTAATCGAAGTCAAGCGCGCAGTGCTTATGCGGCGCGAAGTTTTCGTTACTCCGGCTTAATCAATATTTTCTCCCGCTACACCTCTCACGATGAAGCCGGGGAGGTGACATTATACAGCAATTTACCCGTCCAGACGTCTATTGACACTGACCAAGGCGATCAACAGGTTCTCCTTAATTTTCTTCCAGCCCAGATATCTGCTGACGAGCTTAGCGAGTAACGACCTAGCGATTGGTCTACTGGTGACCCCCTTCGGTTTCTTGCCGGCTGTTTACGGATGTTGGCCGTATGGCGAGGTGGTCTGCCAGATTCAGGTAACTTTCACGATACTCGCTCCCTTCTTTTGCTCCCTCCCCCTTTTTGCTTTTATCCCCGCCGAGTTTCGCCGAACTTCGCGTTTATTGCGCGCAAGTATCGTTGGATCGCCGCTCAACTTTGCGACGTTGTCAAAGGGAGTCAAGACAATCAAGATCTCTGTTGTTATAAACGTTGAAGCGAGATCGCCGGGGCTCAAAAGTGGATGTTTCGTAAGCGCAGAATCGATAGCGGGTAATGCGTCGAGCATCGACCGGTGCTTTCATATCTCGCCGCCGTAATGAGTGCTCCCTTGTGTGTAACACGTCGGCGATTACGGTATCTCTTATGACGTCGCGCATTAAGGAGCCGTTCAATAACCCCGCGCCCTTCTCCCGTCTTCTCCTCATTCTTCCTTTTTATTTCTCTCTCCTTTTTTCCCCTCCTTCTTTCGTCAGAACCCGAGGAATTTATAGGAAATCTCGGGATCTCGGCGTTCGCCCGCAGGAAATTATTATCGTTCGAAACTCACGGCTGCGCTTCCGGCAGCCGGTACTTCTTCCGCTATTTCCTCCGCCAGTCGGCGGTGGCTACGACGTTATCGGAGTTCCTGGCGATAATCTTTACGCGTTGCGCCTTTCCCTCCCTCCTCCGCGACATCTTCTGAGGTAACGGTGTGATTTGTGACCGTATATTTCTTCATTTCGCACGTGCTAAACTCCCGCCGAAGTGCCGCGCCCCCCGTCCCATCGGCGCAGCCTGAATTTCGTGCTGTTTGCTTATCTAACCGAAACGGGAAATTGCCGTAATGCCTCTCTCTCTCTCTCTCTCTCCCCCCCCCCTCTCTCTCTCTTTCGCGTGCGGAATTAGCAAACGCAAAATATATGCGCAAATGAAATTGATTCGCCGATGAGTCAATTCCAATCGTAGCCTAACGGGGTATTGTCGGCAAATTCATCAGTCGCCTTAATAATGGACGAAAGTTTGCAAATTATGAAACAATAACGCGATAATGAGCTATTTAATTGCCTGCGTACAGGGATGCATCCGTGGCAATCGTAAAGCACGTTTAATATGTTTGTGCGTGGAGAGATGATTAAAAACTTTGAACGTCCGAGCGGTAGAACTTACGAAGGAACAGACTTGAGGGGAAACATAGCGGAGAATTTTCCCATTAAAAGTCCCTCTCTCTCGAAGCCATTATAATTTTATTTATACTAACAGTCCCACGGGACGGAACGGGATCTCTCGATGAGCGCGGACGGGAGTTTGAAATGAGAGAGCGGAAGAAATATTCATTAATCCGGGACGAAGAGCACTTATTAATTCCGCTAATACGGCGGTCAATGGAGCAAGCGGACGACTTATCGGTATATCCTCCTCGGCTGAAGCATTAAAATACATCGTATGGCGGCATAATATGGAGGCGAGCGATGTGGCAGCTCTATTCGAACATCAGAAGTTACGGCCGCACCGATACCGACAAATCATCCCCGGCGCATTCCCTGATAAGACTCCGGCGCGACAGAAATGTATGTTGCGCTGCATCGGGATGCCTTCCTGATATCTAAGATGCTGATGTCTTCCGCGACGCTCCGCATCTGCGGACACTCTCGTAATGCCGTGCCATCCGTAACCGTCGAGAGAGATTTTTGTGCCCACGTCACCTCCGTGCTCGCTCCACACATCGCGGACATGCGTATAAATTTACGAAGGATACAAACTCACCAAGATTTACCGCAGATCCAAGTGTAGAATTATTTCACGCTTGTATATGCGTGAAATCGTGCGGTGACTTTTTACGCATTTCCACGCGTGTTATCTCGCCACGCGTCATCTCAACATTTCATTTGTGTTATTTCGCGCAGTTAAACGCATATGTTTTACACGCTTGCATATTAAATTATACATTTAAAAAATGTTATTTGCGCGTAAGGACTTTGAATCTTCTTATATATAATTATTATTTAATCATATTATATATTTAATAAAATTAATGCCACTTTGCTGTTCTCAGTTTCTACTACGTTGTGGAATTAAAAGATTTAAGGAGTAACATTTCGATTTGGGCCCACCACTGTTTTGTTAAAGCTCAAAGAAGAACCGGTTTCTGAATCATTTAATACTCAATTATCCGAGTAATCTATCCGTGCGAATAATTCTCCTTATTCGTACTTCCGCAACCGACGGCTGGAGAAGTGAATTTTAGCAAAGTGTACCTTCACAATAATATAAAATGCCACTTTGCTGAGCACTTTTCGAGACCCCGCTTTAATAAAGGACGCTTGCAGGGACCGAGACGTGCCATAGAAAAGTAAGTAGTTAACACGGTAGAAAGAATGAACAGTGACGTTGTAACAAGTGGGCTCTCGGCAGAGGAAATTAGTAAACACAGAGTAAGCAAATTTCTGCGTAGCAAAAGGAAGCCTCGCTAAGTTCGGTGTGTTGTAATTAATAAGACTGAACGCGCGGGCGGAGGAAGCAGCTGGCAGAAAATTAGTAAGCAGATGTGGACACAGATGTTGGGTAATTAGAGGAGTGAAAATCGAGTGAGTAATATTTCATACGATGCGGATTTTAGTCGTTTCCGTCCTCCCCCTCGCTAAAAATTGCGTCACACCAAGGCATATATCAATAATATGAAGAGAAGGAAAAGAACATCCACGCAAGACGATTCCTCTCGCGCGATCGCGCTCCTTTCTCGCGAGCTCGCGTTCTTTCCCGTATCCACGAAATATAACGCGAAATATATAACGCTCCCGATAACGGATATTCCTAAAGAGCGCATGCATACGACACGGGCGCTCGTAACAGCTGGGTGAAGAGATTCGGAGGAGATCCAATTTCTTATTGCGGCCGATGGTCGCCATAAAACTTTACGAGAACCGCCGACTCGGAGTCCAAAGTCAGGGCGATCTCTCTCGGCATCTGCGCAACAGGGATTTCATAAAACTATAATAGTAATATTCTTACGCGCGTCAGCCGACTCGTCTTAGAAACGTATTCACACGCGATCCTTTCCTTCCGGCCACCTTGACCCACATGCCTCTCCAGGATATATACGGGATTATCGCGGGATTAACATCTCCGCGAGCGTTCCGTGCCCTACGTTTCCCTCGCGTATGATACACATCTCGCACCTCGAACCCTACGCATGTCACGTTCTTTCTGACACATACATCCCTATAGTCCCTCGAGGTCTCTCTTGTGTCGAAACCCGAGTCGAAATTTTAGTCCCGTGTTAACCCATTTCGTTCTTCTATCACACGAATAGCGAATTTATCTTCAAGATCTTCCAAAATTCATCGTAGAAAGCCTATCTGGCCTAGATCTTATCACTGAAATATAGTTTGGACTTTTGTCTTTCGGGAAATAATTTCACCTGGCCATCACCTTTTACCCCTCCGATTAGTAGATAGGAGTGGAAAATAACCTTGCAAAACACATCTTGTTAATTCATTTGCCTCACCTCTTTAATTAATTGATGAAAAATAGTAACAAATAAAAAATTGAAAAAATATGATGAGGTATTGTTGCCAAAAGCTCAAATTGTCGAAAATAACGATTTCTATTATGATAAAATTAATTAAAAATATATATAAGTCCTTGTAATCATTCTACGTGTAAAAATATCAGGGTGAGATAATCGAAAAGTGGATATTTTCCAAAATATTTTATTTCTTATCTTGATATTTTTCAGTGCATGATATAAAATCTCATAAAATATTCACCTTTCGATAATGTCACCTTAATACTTTTGTACATAATTTTGTACATAATTTTGTAATATGAGAGAAATCGATTACCGATATTAATCATTTCACACAGGTGTATCGATGCATTTGCAAAATGATACGAATTTCTTTCTTACGTTTGCTTCGATCGATTTCCTCCTGAATGCTTTTCTGTCATTCTACTTACAAAAATGTTAAGACGACCGCTTCTGCACCATGTAATTTCTATTGGATAAATTTTCCTCTCACTCTCGTAGTTTCGAAGATATTCGAGATGCTTGATTTAGCTTCCGAGTTAGCGCCACGTCCTTCATGAATGTCTTTCTGACGTTTCATGAACATTTCAGCCTACTTCTCCAGAGTAGGATGCGACCCAATCTCAGGAGATTGTGAGGCACTCCCGAAGAAGTGAACTGAAATGTTCACAAAACGTCGGAGACAAATCCACGAAGGACGCGACGCTAATTCGACGGACAAATTAAATATTTATCCGCACTGCGGAAGCCTAAAAGATCAGATATTCAAGGTGGTAATCGCGCCTCACTCTGTATAAATGTGGAATTAATACTAATACTTTTTCCATGTAGCATTTTGACTCATGAAGGACTCGTTATCGTCGTAATCGCGTAGACGTAGTCTCACGATCGCGTCGATTATTAACTAAGCTTGACGGACGATCGAAAATGTGACATGGTGCGCGGGCGATAATTCCGCCCGAACGTGGAGAAGTTGGCGTGAATCTATTAATTCGCCGAGGCGTGACGATAGCGCGCCCGATGGTGTGCGCGATCGTTGGGAAAAGCGATGGAAAGTGGAACGTGCGAACAGCCCAAGTCCTGAACGATCGTGTAAAACTTTACGTGACCGGCGGCTAAAGGCGATGCGACTAACGGCGCAATTTCGGCCCTCATCGCAGATCAGCTTAATGACGATAGTCGCAGTTCCGACGCGACTCGCTCGGACTTGCAATCGTCAACTAACTACTTCAAGTGGAAATTTCGGTTCTATATTGAGTCTATTTAGTTCCAAATTAACTATTCAATTTTATTGTGCTCATTTTGATCCTACGAATAGAACGTTATTTCCGTTTTCTCCACTTGAAGACTCGATGTAAAATTAAACAGACTTAGACCGTATTCGAGAAACACTATCAGCGTTAATGCTTCATTTTGTCTTTATCGCTCATTAGACGTAAAGAAAGGATGACGCGCTAATGATGTGCTCCTCGAGAGCAACTTTAATGTAGGAGTAAAATTTCGACTCGAATTATCCCGAAATTTTGATGCTACTCTGACGCTCTTAAAAATAATTTGCGCCTACGTATGCGGCCTATGGATTAATGAAAACCTACTTTGACGATACTGACAGATTTTAACTTCCCCCTTGAGCCTTTAATTCCACCAATTGATATCAGAGAATTGTAGGCCATGAGGAGCAAACACGGATGAAATAGTGCTATTTAAATAATAATATTTCAATGAGAAAAATATAACTTTAATGATAATCCTGGGATTTGAGATCGTTCGTGTGGAAAAGGCGGTTGCCTACGTTTGTTGAACGTATCAAATTTTCGGTACGTTCGCGACGGGCAATTTTCATCTTCCTACTATCAATATTAATATGACGAAAAATATTAATACGTAAATAGTATTAAATTATTCGTGCTCTTCATAGTCCACAATTCTCTGATATTTTTAAAATATAGAAGTTTCATATTTGAAATTTCTACGGATTGAATTCCAACGCTATCTTCTATAATTTATCTTGACTCTAAAACTCGAGCGAAAACGGAAATTTGACAGTCTCAGGGTCGAAGTAGCGGTTTTACTATATTATTACAATTGAAATTGAACCTATTTTGCCATCTTAGCTCCCACTGTGTTGTATGATTAAAGGTTTAACACAGGGCCAAAATTTCGACTCGGATGTGCACCATCCGCTCGCCGGCACACTCGGCATTAATGGACCCGGCTTAATATTCACGTTTGCCGGTGACTGCTGATACTCGGTCCGTTTCGAAAGAGCGCCTCGGCTGTTTACCTCTGAGCCGTAACGAGCGCCGATGTACCGGCTATTAAATTGAACTTGTATTGAAACATTGAATTTGTATTAATACTCGGCTGCCGCGATTGCGCCGCGATACATTCACGGCTGATCCACTCGTGCGGCGCCCCGTCGTCCGCCACGTGAACATGGATTCTCGTTACGCGCATCGCCGGAATATTTTAATAGAGGGATGTATCTCACAAAAAGGCGGCGCGGGCATGCGAGAGCGCGGTGTTTCATGTCGCGGGTGATTTTATTTTCGAGAAATCTCGCGCGCAGCATTTTTCGCACCAGGCTTGTAGGTTTTCGCTCCTCGTCGGCTATCGCGGCTTTGCAGCGGTGCGGAGGCGGAAAAAATTCCAAATCTTGGAAATAATGTTTATGTTTATTTCACTATATCTATCCAAATACTCAATTTCCCTCCCAGCTCTTGATTATATTTTTTGACAGCAGATACTATTATTAAACTATGTTATAAAAATCACGTGCCAATTCTTAGAACTTTAGTTGTCATTGTTATTTATACTCGATGTATGATGTTGCTCTTGTATAATATAAAATATTAATATAAAATATTATTTAATATATATAATGTCACTTAATAATTATTATTAAAAAAGAAATGATCAAATAATTCTTTCACAACACGCGCGTGCGATTGTGACTATAAACATAGATTGATATAATTAATTATTCTTTAATTTTTATCTTATAGATGTTTTAATATTGCTCTTCGCGTGAACTTAAAATTTCGGGAAAGAGCATAATAATGGAGAAGTGCAAATGCAAAAAAGGGCATAAAGCATATTGAGAAATTCCGCGGTTATGACATTTTTTCCACGCACTTCCACGCACCGTACACCATTGTGCGGCGCGACCGTCGCGTTAAATCGGCGGTTGAAAGCGAAATAATAGGTAATAAAATCTCGCTGTTTGTGTCATTTATTGAAAAACAATGGTCGAGTGGCGCGTCCCGCAGCATTCTTGATCCCCTATTGAAATTCATCGAGGATATTGTCGCAAATATCACGCGGATAATTTTCCGAAGCGTTACACGCGACCGCGATTCCGTTCGTCGGGGGGCTCGCGAAAATGACGTTGTGTAAATTTTTATGGACAGACACAATATGCGCTTGTGCATCACCGCGGATTTCAATATACCATGGCGCCGAGTTGAAACGCACTTCGGGTCCTGCAAAATATATAGATTCGGCGCAGGACGCGGATATCGCCCGTAGATACGCGCGATGGAGAACGGGTGGATCATGGCGATTGAAAATGAGCGCGAGAATGATGCAGGATTCGCGCGGGCCGCGCTCTCTCGGCCACTCGATATTCATAGAATCTATCCTTAGCGAGGCAACAAATCTCCCACGTCTACGTGATAACCCCGCGGATAGCGACGGAAACCGCGACGGTGCTTGTGTATTCACATATCCACGCTGGAAACCAGACCGTAAACTTCGATAAACTAGCGGTCCTCCTGTTCTTGCTCAGCGGCGCGGGATTGAAGATTCCGCCGGAGACGCTCGTCTTCGCAGGATCCCGCGCTCGGCGAGTTTAGAGAACGACCGAGTATTACAATCACAGTTTTTCCTCGGGAATCCTGCGAGGGGTCTATCAACTCCGGTGAAGGATACCTATCGAGAACGATTGTCCTTGTACGGCCGACGACGATGTTCGTTTTACCAAGTACGACCTCTCTGTTTTACATACGTCCGTCAGGTTGACTCCTCTTCCGCCTCTCTAATGCAAAATAAATGATAAATATATAGAATTATGCGCTATTTATACGCTCTTCGGATATGAAACGCAAACATTTTCCACCCCACTTAGCGGAAAACAAAATTTTTTGTGGGGACTAAGCGAATAACCAGCCAACCCCTCCATCTATAAATAACAAGCTATTCAGCAGAACAAACGTGTATAGAAATGATGAATTAATTATACGCTCTTATATTCAGATAATTTCGATTCTGGTACTGCTAAATTATATTTTTTGCGTCAAGCGGGAAATCCTTTAAGGGTTGCACAATAACCGAAATTACTCCTATATAAGAATACATAAATTGATTTATCTACATTTACACGAATTATAGATGCACATAATCGTTTTAGCGATCTCTTCCTATTTTCAGACACTTTAACGTTTACCCATTTAGCATCTTTCTTCCCGTGTTTCCGTTTTTACATATTTTTACGTCAAATCTCCCCTCGCGCGTTGCGGTCATTTCTGGGCCGATGCGGTCGAAGTGATACGATATTCTGGTGCACGGGAAGCGCACAGGTCGAAAACGACTGAATTGAGAGACGAGCGTCGCATTTCGCGGATTACAATAATAAACGTATCTGATCGCGTCCGATATACCGCGGCCCCGATTGCCCGCTCTCGATATTATTTCTAGAATGCCCACGGACAGAGGCTCGCCCTGGCGAATTATCGAATCCGCTAATTATAGGTCGCGCAGAACGGACTATCTATCGGACTGAATTCGCCTCGCCGCTCGTATTTAGCCGCATAATGTCATTACTTATTCTCGGGACTACGACGTAGCCGAGAGCCGGCCTCCTCGCTTCGCTCGCTCTTTTTCCGCTCCATCCACCTCCCCCATCTTCCCCTTCCCCTTCGTTTTGCTTTTTCGCGGCGTAAACCGACCTGAAATACTCCGGTTGCCGCCGCCGTTGCTGTCGTCGCCGCAATAATACGATTGCGAATTTAATATTCCGCAATTTCGCCCACGTCCCCCGGCAACGCGCGCGCGCGTCACCGCGTGTACCGATGCTCGTTTCGTTTTATTGCCGACGAGCTGGGAGGGGGGGGG
>NW_014559030.1:500187-514733 GCF_001313825.1 Dinoponera quadriceps
GGGGGGGGGGGGGGGGGAATTATGTCGCGTTGACTGAGGCGATTGCGAGTATATCTCTGTATAACGGAGATACGTCGCGTTTTTATTCGCGCACACGCGCTCTGCCATGCGCGGCATGCCCGGTGTGACGCGTCCTATGGTTTCATCGACGGCAAGCGCGCTACTGCCGCGAATAAGCGTTGATGCCCGAAAAAAGCCCCCCATTGTCGGACGAAAGTCAATCCCGTCCGATTGTCAGCTCCGCTTTCTTTCACCTCTCGCCCCCCTCTCCCCCGTCCTTCCTCCCCGGTCGGTGTTGTAAAATCCGCGAAATTCGAAATTCGCTCGCACGCGCGTTCGCGACGAGCCGGCGACGATGAGCTTTCGACAGAGGGAGAGAGACAGAGAGTTTCCCGGATTCTCCGCGTCGTAACGCGCCGCTGCAATCATCTCAAGGTTGTGCCGGATCGTGAACGCAATTTTGCGAAAATCCGACGGTAGCGCCCGCCGCCACCCTCTCGACGGCGCGCCTCTCGACGGACGGAGGGATCGAACTCCGTCATCCCGGCGCGGCAATTATTCCGGTCCCGGTAAAATAAAAGTTAGCCCGATTTTCCATTAAATTGTCCACCCCCTGCGGGGGCAGAACGGAAGCGGCGACGGTAGGCGAAGGGTTACCGACAGCTCCCCGGAGGGGGGAGGGTCGGGGTAAATCGGATAAGTTGGTTTGCGGTGAAAGTATTCGGTTAAGGTCTCCCGGGAGTGTCTCGAGGATGGCACGAAACGAGGCCAGGCCGATCCTGGCCCCCCTTCGGATTATCAGAGCTTTTTCCTGGCGGTACGCCAACGGTCACCATGGCAACCATCTTAAACGTATATACCCGGTTCACTCGCAACCCTCGCGCCCTCTCGTCCCTTTATAGGCACACCGGCGCGTCACTGATTCATCGAATCACGCTGTCGCCTTCGGCGGCTCACGGCGACACGTTTGGGACCGTTTTTGCCTTTCTTCATCTCTCTCTCTCTCTCTTTCTCTCTCTCTCTCTCTGTCTCTGCGAGAGATCGAGAGCCGTCCGCTATTCTCTATCTTATCTACCTTTCGCTTCCCCGCCGCCCCTCCCGTCGAAACGAAACGTGTCTGGAATCGCGATAGTGTACATCTCGTTACATATCCCAGCTGTCCCACTTCAAAGCAATCCGACGTATCGGACCCCGGACAACGGCTATAGATAGTGTCAGTAAGTGGTTACGGAGTTACTCAATATGTGATTGGAGAGAGAGCGCTGTCTAGATGGGACACACGAGACGAACGTACCGTCGTTTCCTCGAGGAGACACGTGCGCGCTTCTTCTTCCTCTTCTTCTCTTCTGCCGCTCCTTCTTTCTGTCAACCTTACCGGCGGCAAGAGCTGGGTTTGAGAAACGTGTTCGGCGTAACGTATCTTGTTAGCAGATCCGACATTCCGCCATTTTGTGTATCGCATTACGTTAAAAAAAATTCATATTTATATATAGGTACATGTACAGAGAAGGCGCGGTTACTATGGGACACCCTAAGATCTTTTTAAATCGGAAACCGTTAAAGACTGAAATTTGTTTTCACTGAGTTATAACGTTCCTTATAACGCGTTCCGGAAGGACTTCGTTTATCTACGGTAATGTTGAAATGTTACATCAATTTCCTTGAAGATGGATTTTGGAAAGGTAATATGGAATGGGTCGGGTAAAGCAGAAATATCATATTGATCGATTTATCTAGCGAAAGGTGGTCCGGACGCGGAACGAGAACGGGGCTCGAAATTTCTTAAGTAATGTGACACCCGCTAATTCGCACAGTCGCAATTGCGGCTCCCTTGCCGCAGTCGCGGGGCTCGATTGGATGGAAGAGCTGGCGCGGTGGTCCTGCCGGCAATTTGATCGCCCGGGCCCGCTTGACAGCCTGTTTCGCGTAACGCATGTACATTCGGGGAACGAATTAGCGTTTGCCGAGAGAGTCCATTCGAAGGCCGAGTTACGAGAAATTGACCCAGTAACACGATGTAATCGATACAGTATCGCGTACGAGGGTCATCTACAAATGCTTGCACAGTATGGCGAAACAAATATCAATCGCCGATTACCTTGGGAATTCACATTCACAGCGGAATTTGGGAGCAGAATATCTTTTTTTCTGCTCACACTTGCCCGATTCGCTGTCGGAGGAAAGCGTCGATCGGACTGCCGCTACATCGCGAATTCCCCCGCCGTTTGGCCCGGCTTTCGAGTAACTTCGCTGAAATCTCGCGTTTTCCACTGCTTTGATAATGGTGTCGTTAAACATTAAAAATTCACGAGATTAAATCAAACCGGGCGACCGTGTTCCGCTGTTGACGGCGTTATTATTAATTTTCGCGGGATTCCCCGTGTTCTGCCATTTCACCGCAATAAACTGCGTTAATTCAATCTTGTTTGCGGCGTGCACGGTGTGCGCGTGTGCTCGTGTACGTGTGTACGCGCGTGTGCGTTCGCATTTGCGTGTGCGAGGTTGACAAAAATAGCATTATTTAACTGCGCGGACTAAAATTCGCCGTCAGATAAACGCAACGGCGCGAGAGAGCAACATTGCCGCCGTGATGAATGCGGTCCTTCTTTATTCGACCGTGACATTTAATTACGGCGCGCGAACTCTCGGCCTTTATAAAATTCACAAACGATTCCTCCGTACGACAGACCGTGTAACGTAATTGTAACGTAATTGTGCGACGCCGCCTGTGCGCGGAAAGTTGGAGGGCGGGGGGATAATCAGTGGCGCTATAACGTTAATTAGATACACCGTGTGTCGCATCGTTATAATTAATTAGATGACGAAATTCTACCTTTGCGAGCCTCCAAATCCGGGGGAGCAATGATCCCCGCGCGAATTTCGATACGAAATTACCGCGGAAACGCTGCGCGGTATCAGCGGTGAGCCGCGAAAATCTGCCGGATGCTAAACGACGGCTAAACATCGATTATTTTGGTACGTTCGTGTTGAAAGGATGCGGCATTTCTGGACTAACTCGCGCGGTCAATCGATAATGAATCCTACGGTGGTTCACTTTTGGAGCCTGCCTCGTTGTCGCACGATGTATGAAATGAAATTATTACCGAGGTGAAAAATAACTACCCGCGAGTTGTTATCTCGGTATCTATGAGCACTATGAGGCATTATGAGCTTATAAGTTATGAGGAATGGAATATCGATAGTGTTCCTAATTCTAGTTTCTTATTCCTTACACAAATGTACGCATATTTGTGTGATAATATGCTCGAGTTTAAGAAAAATGAGGGAACATGTATAATTAAGAAGTAAAAATGCATTATTACAAATGCCGGCTATTGTATATTGCCATATTAGCGCTATTATGTACCAGTGGGCTATTAAATCGAATTCGCTACCTAATAATAGAGATATTATTAAGAGGGATTATAATATCTACAAAGGCCATAACACCTTCCCCTCTACTAAAAATGATCGATTCCCAATACCGGTACAGTACCAATTTCCAGTAATGGTTATTATTACTGTTCAATTAACACCATGTAACTATTCTACGGAAGGAAAGGTCAAAAGTATGGCCGGAGTGCTCGCTTGTATCTGCAGATGTCCACTTTTAATGTCACGTAAGGTGAAACACGTCGGAGTGAGGCAAACTTGGCCGGGATCGAACTAACTCCTCTGCATGCCGAGCAATCGCTCTTTTTATTATTATTTAGGCTCCATGTTACCTCTCGCTTTTTTTTTTTTTTTATTTAAACCATTGATATCGTAACGTGAAACCCGTATTCCTCGATATTTGATTGGTGTCTCGCCAGTCTCCAGTACTGGCTGAACGTATATATGATTGCAACAAGAATACCGGGGTCTGAGGACGTAATTAAAAGTATATACCACGTGTTTTCGGTTCTCGGGGAATCGAGAGACGCCCAACCGCAAAAGAAAACGAAACTTTTCCTCTATTTCTTTCTTCCTTTTCGCAAAAAAGTCGGGAAGAATGTAATTATTAAGTTAATACTGGGAATCGCGGGTATACTCGGTTATTTCGACACACGGCTCGTCAAGAAGTTGTCGCGAGCCGACACGACGACCTGTCCCGTCGCTCGCCCGTGCACTTCCGGAAAGTTATAAGTTATTTTATTTGAAGGCATCGGGAGAACGACACCGCAAGTATCTCGTTTGCTCTTTCGAGAACTTTTATTGTTCCAGGCACTTCTCAGGGGCGCCTTGACTCAACAGAGCGCCGTTATCCTCGTCTGCATGGCGATCGATCGTTACGTTTGCATGCTACACCCCCACCGTTATCATAAGCACTCTTCTAAAAGGGTAAGTTATTTCGCTCTCCGTAATCACTCATCAACTCTATTCTGACTAACGAAACACCACCTCTACGTGTCCACATGTCGATAGCACATGTTAATTTTCGTACGAGTTATTTATTTACGTTCTCAAATATCCACGCTCCACATTTTTGACAGCTTGCATCACATCCACTCGTAAAAGGTGATATATATAGTAATACCGAGAATGTTACATGACATATTGTACGAACTTAAAAAGCATATTTCTGATGTAAATTAAAATAGAAAATGTTTTATTAAACATGGACTCAATTCGAAACGGTTGTCCATCTACAAACGTTTAAATTTCATAAACGGTAGCACAATTTTTGGGAGAGTTTTCTTTATCAGAAATGGGAAATAAGAAGAAAAACATAGGAATTCCATAAATTGTTCAAATTGACGTCTTTCGGCATTGATACACAATACGGTGCGATCTAAGATGGATTGAGTAGTCGCATGAAGGACATCATGATTGTTTCTTATTTGTTCACACGTATCATTAATATGCTGCAATGTCTTTCGGCATTGATACATAATACGGTGCGATCTAAGATGGATTGAGTAGTCACATGAAGGACATCATGATTGTTTCTTATTTGTTCGCACGTATCATTAATATGCTGCATTAATTATTCAGCTCGAATATTAACTTTCCTTTCGTATTTCAATTTACATCAGAAATGTGCACCTCAAGTTTTTACACACAGTACATTACACATACCCTGTATATTATATCGTCGTTTTTTGAAATTTTTTCACCGCTCAACACCAAATTAGATATCTCTAATGACAGGAAACGCCCGTTGGGAAAAAATAACACATCCATACGATATTTTACGTGTGAAAAATTATCCTTTGAAATACCTGCGCGAGCGCGCAAAAACTTGGCGATAATACTCGAGTTACTATTAAAATCGAATAGAGGTTTTTCACCGATCGTTTCAAACGGTACCTTTCGCTCGTTTCAATCCGCCCAGTGCAGATTCATTGTCTCCTATAACAAGCTTTGCACACCGTGAGATCTAACGGTGAGTAAATTTGCTCTTGTTAAATATGAGATATCGAGTAAAACGGCGAAACAGTTAACTGGCTGCGGACAACTATCGTTTCCGCTTAAAACAGCCGCCGCATTCCGTGAAAACGACAACTGTTAATGAAACCCGCCTCGCCTCCGTCCGATTCTTTTGAATTTGCAAGAGAGCTGAGCGCGCCTTGAATCGGCCATTGACGAACGATCATTTCATTGACGAATGAGACGCACGAAGGTCTTTGGACGGTGCAATTCGCCGCTCGTATAAATCACGAATTCCTAGAATGAAATATATCTCGTTACACGTCAAGATCGTCGTTTTATTTGCGAAAGAGATTGGAGATTCGCGATATCACACAATCGCCGGTCGCAATCGCGGGTTTGATGGACGAAAATAATTCCTCGTTCCTCCCGCTTTTGAAAGATTTATCACGAAATTGAACTAAAAAATTGACGCGCCGCTATTAATCTTTTTTTACATTTGGATCTATTATGCATTATATGCAGAACTGCGTGTACGAGTGTGCGTGCGAGACGTCTGGTGGTAGTGTGCTGGATATACAGGCAGAGAATTCCGAACAATTCACTAAAATGAATATTAAAAAAGATTGAAAGCTTAACAGAAAAGAGTAGAAAATTTTCATTTAAAAGAATAATCTCTTAGCCTCTGTCCGACCTCCGTTATCTCATATTATTCAGTGACGAAATAAAAATAATAGCGATCCACTCTCTCTTCCTCTCTCTCTCTCTCTCTCTCTCTGTTTCAGGAACATAACAAAAAAGGGATGAGAACTATATGAAACACACACCATCACCGCCAAATGGTGATAAATGGAATATTGTATACCTGCCTCGTTCTTTAAAAAGAGCCCGCTGTTTATTTATATCTCGACTATATAGACTCGGTTCTCTTCCACACAATGCCGGGTGTCGAGTTAAAAGAAAATATTTGTAGTTCAGAGAAAGTACGCTATTCAACGGTCTCTACATTCGAAGTACCGAGCTTAATATTTTTTTTTTACACAGGGGTCCGCTCGAAGGGTAGAACAGAATTGAGTTTTTAAATATTCACATTGGTCTCGCTCCGGATTTATTCGCAAGAATAACCCTGTTTTATAGAAGATAATTCTTTTTCCAGGTAGAGAGAGAGAGAGAGAGTGTGTGTGTGGGTGTGAAAGAAAGAAAAAGTGCACGAAGAGTGTGTTAAAAATGAAGGAGGCCGGGAAGTGTGACACGACGGCTCTACGTGACACAATTTGCAAAGAACGTCGCGCAACGCCACTTCATACATCTCCCCTTTCAGCTCGCACACAAAAATGTCGATCGGTAAAGAGCGGCTTTGCGGACCGGAAGTTCATAATCTCTTTAGATCGGCCCCGGAACTCGTGTCGATTATCCCGCCGCGGCTCGAGTTATAATCTGGTAATTTCGCGTCGCCTTCCGAACGGTGGCGACGAGAGAGCGATCGACACCGGCAACGGTTTCGAGCAACTTTGCGCGCAGCGCGACGAAGTTTTGCGAGCGATATTAGCGAAGGGATCCGCGCGGCATACCTGCGGTTTCGCGCCGCCGTCGGTTTACCCGGGCTTAACCGCCGAAATGAATTTCGGGCTGGATTTAAAAGCGCATCAGAATGCAAAGTGCCACCCCGCGGCCTCTCGTTCGCCCACAGCGCGCGCGCACGTATCATCATCTCGCCCGTTCTCGCGCCCGTAACGAGGAATCGCAAAATCTATGCGTCCACCGGGGGACAGGTGGAGAGTGTACTGGGTGATTCAAAATCGCCGTCCGTCTCTCTCCATCGATTGTTGCCAGCAAGCTTGACTTGACCCACGGACGGTCGATGGCGTTACGTCGTGAATCAGATGACGTCGTAAATCAAAGTTGACGTCGCTCAAGATTAAGAGCACTTCGGACGAGCGGCAGGGGGGAGGAAATTTTTTATTCGTACGTATCCAAAAGCGAGAGAGGAAGAGAGATGGGACGAACGGTGGACTCTGAAGCACTCCGTATACACGTGGCCGGTATCACCGACGAAGTCACCTATAACGAGCGCTTCGAAGAATGCGGCCGCTGCTCACATCCTCGCCCACCCACTCACGCCGAACTTTTTGACTTACCTTTTAATGCATCGCCCGTCGCTTTTACGGCTCTCCTCTACCCCGCTCTTTCTCTCTTTCCGGAAACACGCTATTCATTGGCCACCTACGTTTTTCCTTAATGCCGCTGTAATTTATCGCGGTAACTTTTTTTCTCACAGGTATTTCGACACGCTCTACGCGCGGAAAATGCTGGACTGATCTTTTCGGTGAACATGAAGATAGAAAAATATTTCGCGAATGACCGCGTTAATTCGCGAGTAGTAGCGGAGCGTTGATCGAGTTGAGGCAGCTATAGTATAAAAGACGAAGAAATTATTAAATTATTAGTTTGTGGCTATCGTCTCTACTATGGTGTAGAATAAAGAGAAATTTTTGTAGAGAATAGCATGACTTAAGAGCGAAAAGTCGATTGTTGGACAGTTCTTTTCAAGATTTGAGTGTCCTTGAATGTTGAGATATTAAAGATATCGAATTTATCATAATAGGATCGAGAGCCATAAGTTTCTAGTTTCATCATTTCTCTTCCGCTTTAGTTTTCGGAGTCTGCAACGTATGAAATCGTGGTAACCTTTCGCGCTAACAAAATTATTAATATTAAAGATAATATTGTGTAGAAATTTTTGTATAGTTAAAACATAGATCAATATTTGCGCAAAACTTCCGAATTATATATATAGGTTTTACACGAAATATCCCTAAAATCGCATGCCAAACGAAACGTTTCAAACTACTTTAACGACACGCTCGACTCGCGCGTTTATTCGCGAAAAAATCGCGCGTGCTCGCTGTGTTTACTGCGTATATAATTTATATTCGTGGGGATTTACCGAGTTAACGGTATTAACGCGATACAGTCGTGTTCCGCTCTCCCGCGGCGTCACGGCGAATGCGTCGGTCGATACAGCGAATCCGTAATGGAATTGTTATTTGCACAATCACTAAAATGGGGAAAGGGAACGCACGGCGCATCAGCGCAAAAGAAAGAACCACGACGAATCGCTGAATCGTATCTCCCATTCATTCCGTAATTTTCCGCCTATCGAATGTCCCGAACCGCTCATCGATTTCTGGCAGTTCTCGTCTCTGCCCGTTTTATGCGCGATTGATAGGCGAGGGTGTTGCCGCTCCCCGATTTCGATTTCGCGAACTTAGTATTCTTCCCTCTCGTTTCTATCTCCCCCCCCTCCCCTCCACGAATTAGAGCGGTCCCCGAATTCTTCGTCCGATCGTTCTCATTGATTTCGGAAATTGAAGTCGTAACGATCATGTCGACTCGAGTTTTGACTGATTTCTCAGATGATGTCGACGGATCCTCCTCTCGGGACGATGAATTCGCGTGACACTGTGTGCCCCGCTGAGAGGGTGTGAGAAAATTAGCCGAGCGGAAAAGCCAAACTTATTCCCGTGTTATGATTCACGTTTGTCCCGTATCGTATTACGCCGGTCTGAAGGCAGGGCTCCGTGTTACTTTAAGTTCGCCCGTATTTGGCGCAACGTTCAACCATATACAGCCTGTATTTAGCTCGAAGTTCGCGGCAACTTGTTGTTTACGTCTATTCACAATGCACGCGCGGCGCGAGTATCAGACCCTTACAGCATTTACGCGGATCGATAGTATCTCTCGATGTGGTGTGCCTTCGGGACTTCACAATTCAGCGGTTCGCGCGATTCAGATACCATATCTCGGTAACTCTATGTGCATCTCGAATAAAATCGAGAATCAAGCCTGTATTATGCGCGATTCCGTTATCCGTGAGCTTTCGGCATTCGTTCGAGTGTCGTCGGCGACAACGACTGCGCCTCCCAGATAATCGCGATTCTCGGTGAATCCTCTTCCACCGTGTCAGTTAGTAGCGTATAATAATAGCAGCCAAGCAGTCAATTCACAAATGTCTTCCGGGATCAAAATTCCAGCCTTCTCAGCGCGCGCGGGAATTTTTATGCGCCAATAAATGGAGTTCTTCGGCGCGTCGCGCGTTTTAAAATATTTCCAATTATTTTCGAAATATTCGAGGTACTTTAATGTATTTTTTTTTTTTTTAATATTTCCAGATATTTTTATATATTCGAGATAAATACTCGCACAGATGCGAGTGGATGCAGCAATGCAGATTCCGAAATATTTGTTTCGGACCTGTAATAACGTTTGCGAGTCGAAATCAGAGACCGTGTCTACACGGTAACGAATTTTGTGTTTAAAACGATTCACTGAAATTTTTGTGTCGTTTCAATAAGATAAATATGTGAAGAAGTGATATGTTAACAAAATGAATGCGTTAATTTATCATATATTTGTACTTTTTAACATATTTTCCGTGTTAAAGTAACAAAAATTCCTGTGGATCGTTTTTAACACAAAATTTTCTACCGTGTTTGACAGAGGAGGGAAAGAAGAAAGAGGCGTTGCACAAATGTCAATTCTTACCGCTTGGGGAGCAGTTGGGTCAGCTGTCATTCCGCTGATCGTTCTTCGAGATCGGAACGAGGCTCACCTAATCTCGATAATACTTAGCACGCCGGGTTTGTGCCGTAAAAGTGAACCGTCGATAAAACCGGTCTATCGAACTTTCTTTATTTTCGTCGAGAGATTTGATCGGGAGAAACGATGACTTCACGCGGGAGCTGCGCGTTCTCAAAAAGAATATAGGAATGCGGGACGTGAAACCGTCGATGGTTTCGAACGAAAGCTGACGTTTGCCGTCAGTTGGAACTGTCGAATTTCGATAATTACGATATCTTGCAAATTCAATCTTGATATTCCGAAAACATTTATTTAGTTATCAATTTAAGATTCGTATTCTCATATACAGGATGTCTCCTTTCACCCTATAATTTTTGTCCGCAACATTTCTTTCTATTTTGCTTTACTTTTTATATATTTAGACTTCTAAAGTTAAGTGAGTCATCCTATATAATAAGCAAAAATACATAATCTTATATAAAGATAAAATTTGCTTACTTAAAGAAATTCTATGTTATTCAAGTGAAAATATCATATTTTTATCATTCAAAAATAATTTCCATGAATTGAGAAGAAAAACTATTGGATTGAAGGAACGGTATCTCGAAACTAAACGTTACATCAGTTTAATGAAGAGACACATTTTTTCCCACATATCCAATATTATTCCCCTCAATTCCTGAAAATTATTCTTGAATAACAAGAATATGATATTTTTTATTCTCACATTTTGCGAGAATACGAGTCTCTTGAATGCGTGCTCATTTTTCTACGCGGGCTTTTCGCGGATTACAATTACATTTCACCTCCCTTCCGCCGCATTTCGCAATGCCGCGCTTCACGTTACCGCGTGCAGTTCGATTTCGTTTCGATATATCTGCAACTTCGCACGTTTAGATACGAAAAGCACGAGGCTGTTCGCACACGTTCGCTTTAATCGGCAGCCGAAATTGCAGCGGACGTATCCATCACGCGCACGCACTACGCTACGTCAGCGCGCTATTTACTTCGCCTATGTATCGGCACTGGAAGATGTTTTGCCGCAGCGCACGTGGATTCGCGATTCCCGATAGAAACGGCACAAGATAATCGTTTGGGCAAACAGCCGTTGTGATATACCTGGGCCGCGCGCGAAATGCGGCGAACGTGTGCAAACAAACTCGGCGGCGGTGGCGAATAAAAACACACAAACGGGACCGAGCATCCCCTCAGCGTGTATACACACATGTTACTCTCCGCAACGTTACCAGATCCATAACGGGGCCCGGCCACCCGGCGAGAAAGAGTGATATCGTTTTCTGTCTGTGTTGACGCAGTATTACATGCGGCAGGGTTGCGTGGCGGTGATGTCGACCACCTGGATAGCGAGCGTGGCGATTTTCGGGGTTCTGGTGCTCCCCAGGGGCGGTTACTACTTCAACGGGTCCGGTCTCCTCGCCTGCGACCCTTTCTTCGCCCGGGCGTCCCTTAGGTACCCGCCACTGCGAGACGATAAGCGGCCGGATCGTCCGCCCGTCCCGGTGACCAATTGCGGACAATTACAATTTAACGCGAAGAGCGACACGCTCGACCGCGGCTGATCACCTCGGGGATCGACTCGATCAACTGTGAAAGATAGCGACACCTACGTGCTCCCAACCTGGCGTCCCCGGGACGCCCTTCGCTAAATACGAGAGTCTGTACGGACAGTCGAGGTGCTCTTATCGCGCCGATAGTTCACGAGACTCGCGAAGAAAACACGGTCTTTTCCTCGCGATTCCTTAGTCTTTGGAGACCAGTGACGTCGGACGGTCGGGATCACGGACGTTCAGGGTTAAACTCGCTCGCGATCTCGAATCAAGCCGCGGGGTGCGCTTCAATGATCGCACGCCGGCGAGAAAGGGAGAGAAGCTCGAGCGCTTTCGTTGAGAACGACTGTAATAAAATCAAGGAAAATTTCACACGGCGTATCAGGCGCCGCTGGCGGTCGCGTTTGTCCGAGGGGAACGTAAATCTCGGTCGGGTCGACGCGCGATATCGTCTCTTCTGTCCGCGAGACACGCTAATCGCCGGTCCCCTACCCCGGAAAACGCTCTTTATCGTATCTCCTCTTTCAGAATTCTCGCGTGTTGCTGTTTTTATTTCCCGACGACGATGGTGCTGATGTACTGCTACGGTTCGGCCTTCCACGTAAACAAACTGCGCCTGAAGAGGGTGGTGTGCGTTAACACGCCTGAGGTCGTTAGCGGCGGACACATAGAAAGGGTAAGTCAAATTTGTTCGCTTTGAGTACGCTCGAGCGTCGATAGAGCGGCTCCTGCGAGCCGTGAAAAACGAGAAACATACCCTCGTCGATGAACAATTGCGAAGGGGGGAGATTTTCGCGAGTCTCGCGGCTAATTAAACGTTATTTTACACCCGTCGCATTTTATACCCGTTGTTGACGAAAGATGCGATATCGCGATACGATCCGTGTTGCTTTTGTAGGCTTTTTTCATTAGGGATCATGGGAAACGCATGCTGCAACGTGAAACGCATCGAGAGAGAGAGAGAGAGAGAGAGAGCTTGAATGCAGTATATACGGTGAAAAGATTCGCCGATGCGTGTAAATAAAACATAGAACAAATATAAACTTGCACGTACGCGCGAGCACGTTTCATTTCGCGGAGCGTATTTACTTCGTCGCGTATTCCATTGTCACTCATTCCGCGGTTCAAACGTCGGGGGAAAAAAAATGTTTTCGCCCTCGCTGCGTCGTTTTTTCGGATTTTCGCGTAAGTTCCGGCTGCTCGTAGGGAAACAACGCGAGCTAACTTCCCGCGGCATTAAAAAGTGTTCGAGTGTTTCTCTTCGGCAAACTGTTCGCGCGAGATCTGCGCACCGGCACTCGAAACTCGCTTCCCTCGAAGCTCGCGTTCCCCCCGCAAATTGCACGACGGAATTATAACACCCGTGAGCCGTGAGTGTGCCGAAGAAATTTATGCGAAAGTTTACGCACCGAGATTTCCCGGGCTCGCGGGAGCGCGGAAACTTCCCCGACTAGTTTCCTATTTTGTTCGGGTAGACTCCGCGCGTTATGAAACGCGGGAGATTCATGCGGGGTGCCGCGCGAAACGAGCGAGCGCGATCTCTAAGACAGCTGACACGAAGAGAAATCGACCAATCGTGCAGCCGATATATATCCGGTAAAGTAGAGGAAGCCAAATAGTCGCGTTTCGAGGTCACGGAGACCTCCGCCAAAGACACTATGAGAATATCGCTGGGATGCTGGGGGGAGCAGAGGGTGGAGGAAAGGAGGCGGGATAGTGTGAAAGTGCTCCCGATGTTAAAGGTCGGCCGGAATATCGCCTGCCCGTTTAAAGCGTGTAGACGCGACTAATGAGAATCTGATACCGTGCTATCCTGCCGATATTAATTACTAACTTGTTATACGTAATAAATGATTTCCCGCGAAACGCAGCTAATGGAAGTCGGCGGTTCCGCGACGGTATTTCTGGCGCACGGAAAAGAGGAAAAGTCTCGGTACACGGGGGAAGGTAATTTTGCTATTTGCTTTAGCGAAACCACTTCGTTGCTGCTGCATATTCGTTGCGATGGCGATAAAATTTCGAATTAGTGATCAGTTGGAATGTAAGCTCTCGTGATAAAATGACGGAAACTAAATTACATTCAGGGCGTAATAAGCCGAGCACGGATCTTTTAGTCTATTACTGCAGATTCGAATTAAAAACAAACAGTCTACAAACGGAGATAAGTGTAATCAAATATTTATTTTTCACATCTTGATCATTGAAGTCACTTTGTGTCACTTTAACATGAGGAATATGTTAAAAAGCGCACAGATATATGTTAAATTAACACGGACATTTCAGCGAAACGTTTTTAATACAAACTCTTTTACTGTGTACACAGTGAAAACATTTTATACTCGCGTTAAAATCGGTCCTCGTTAAAATTTCCCGGGTTTTCCGTCTGGTGCTTACTCTTCCGCGGGCAACGAAACATTAAGTTACGCTAACAGAATTGATTTAACCGCGTGTGCACACGAAATCGCAAATCGAGATCCGTCGAGAACATTCGGCTTATTGAAAACTTGAAGAAACATCGGCTGAAATAATTACGCGATATTCGAGCACGATCCTTTTCATGAGCTCGGAAATCCCCGAGTAAATTAATTATCAGAATCCTCCCGCGTGATTCACAGCGCGTTCCGCGGAAGTACACAGCGCTCCGTCTCTCGGAAGCGGAATTCTCGTATTGCGATTGATTCGCCGCGCGACGTCTGTGAAATCCGTATCTCGTAGCGCGCGCTTCCTGAATATATGCGGATAGATCGATGTCGTCGATCTGCGACGACTGTTAGTCCCCGACCACCGTTGAAATGACCGCAGGGACCGGCCGATATCCGTGAAAGCCCGAGAAAGACGCGCAGTTTCCGGCGGATAGAGCCCCCGGCACTGGTGGCTCCTTGGCCCGATATCTTCGGCATTGCCGGCAGGACAACCGTCCGAAGCAAGATGGATGATCTGAACGGCGGGCTAAGCCGACGTCGCTTGAATTCGCTGCCTGTCGGCCGGCGCGATGCATTGAATTCGTCCACGATAACGAGCTCCTGAGGTCGCCCCCCCCCCCCCCCC
>NW_014559030.1:514793-541845 GCF_001313825.1 Dinoponera quadriceps
CGCGACATACTGCCAGCTATTCCTAGCCGGTTAACAATCGGTAATCCCGGAAAATAGTCGCGAGAGCCGGACAATACGCGCCACGTAGAAATGCAAACGCGTACGTTGCCGCTCTCCCCTCCCTCCCCACCTCCCCCGTTGTTCCTCGCGGAATTTCTAGGATCGCTGAATATTCGACGGGCGGAAACAGGTAGGGAGGGAGGGAGAGATTGAATGACAGAACGTGGCCCGATGAACGATCGATCGCGAATGTTTCGCGAATAACACTGGTCAACGCGGCAATTGTATCTTGAATCTAAATAGATCGTCGATTCTAATTAATTTTGTGGTACTCGTGTAACAATGAAAATCAAAACTTAGCCGCTAACTCCCGTCATATTGTAAACAATAACCAAAAAGGGAATTCGATATTTGTGACTTCCGTGGCGCGGAGGGAAGGATGTCTCCGAAATCATTTCTTTCAAAGCTACACTGGTGGGAAAATATAGTTACTTTCGGTGTCAATTTTAGTTTGTAGTAATAGCACGTAAAGTTATCATCACCGGCAGAGATTTACAAAGAAAATGGTCCTTCTGGCTATTTTTATGGTGAAAATAAAATAGTGAGTACGGTTGGCTCGGTAACTTTTTACTTTGAGACGACGCGCACAGCTGTCCTGTAAGAGTTTATGAATGAGACTTGCGTTTTAATTTCCTGCAGCAAGATACAGACTATTTCTATTTCTATTCTCTCGTTATAACATTCTTTACATTTGAGATCGTTAAGAGGCGCCCCATAATATAACATTCAGAAAGAATCTCAGCTCTTTCCGACAATATGAAACATAAAAATTTTAAGTTATGATAAAAAAATGCTCCGTTGTTTCATCTTCATATCTCTCTCACATGCACACTATTAATTTACACGAATTAAAATACAGTCTATATTTCTTGAACTGTAACTGAATCATTTTTCTACCGGCACTTTTCGTTTCGACGCGCAAACAGAAAGGAAGAAAACAATTAGAATTCAAGACGCATGCAATTTACGACACGAAACTTGTCGATCGGTGTAATTGATCTCGCGGGCAGATATTGCGCGGCGCGATTGAGGAATCGATTCCGCGCTCGCACGTTCCTTGAGCACGATTTCCTTAAATTTGCATCTGGCGTATTCGGTGGCTATTAAGAACCGAAGGACTTCGAAGATCGCGAACTTTTCGTATCTCCTACTTTCAATTTCACGTAAATAAGTACTGCGAGAGAGGCACTCGGAGAAGTATCAGGCTTCTTCCGCATCGAAATCGTGTAAAGCTCGGATCTTAAAGAGAACCGTACGTACGTGAGAGACGCGCTGGGGAGAGTCCCTTTATAAGCCCGCTATTAGAGTCTCCATTATAAATGCTTTCAATTTGTAGAGCAGCGAGCAAAAATGCGAAGTGATACTCTCCAGCGAGGAAACTGCAAAAAAAGAGAGAGAGAGAGAGAGAAACAGAGAAAAGAGAGAGGCAGAGGAAGGAAAAGGAAACGACGTATGAAAATATCTTCGTGAATGGGCGAAAATATACATCGCGAAATGGATCGCGCATTATAGGCTCCGCTGCGCTCACCCTCGGGAGTCGTGCGAGAATCCTGACCCGGTTTAAGTAACCCTATTCTAAAAGCTTCCTCCCCTTGATTCCGCTCTCTAAAAACGTACCTTGCGCCTTGGCAAATTTTGGCAAGCTCCTCACACGAGAGAGAGAAAGAGAGAGAGAGAGAGAGAGAGAGCCGACCCGCGCTCTTTTGGCTTCTCCCGATCTCTCTTCCGCGTCCACCAGCGTGACGCCTCCGTGGTCGAACCACCACCAACGTCCTTCTTCAGGATGTGCGCCCCAGTTTTCGCGGCAAACAATATTTTTCTTCTTGCGCCCCCGCGTCACCCCCCCCCCCCCCCCNCCGTTTTCCCGTCCCGTTCGCAGGAAATCGCATTTATCTTGACATTAGCCAGAGCCATCCTGCAAGGAGGCCAGAGAGTTCCGACCTTGTTCTCACTGGGTGCACTTGCTTATTTCTCCCTTTTTTTCCCTCCTCCGCTCTATCCTTCGCCCCCTCTCCCTCCTCTTCCCGTCCGCATCGCATTCCGCCCGCTCTCGTATTTAGCGGTCTCACGCCATCGACAAGGAGCACGAAAGAGCAGGGGGAAATAAAGAGGCTCTCTATTCGCGAAGTTACTTCCGCTAATGCGTCCGTATAAAAGAGAAAAAAGGGGATAATGGATTAAATATATACGCTGTCGCATCCGCACTGATTAATCTGCACGGTGCGAGGCATCTTTTTATTTGATTTTCCCGCGTAGGGCGAAAAAGTGGATGAAAAATTCCCCTTTTTATTTACTCGTGATTTTGCAATATTCCGCACAAAGCATTTAAAGTTGAACGAAGAATACGATTCATTGGCTTCGCGAATTCTTGAATGCCACGTTCGTGAAAGCGAATCTTGGTGATTGGGAAGCTTTTTGTTTCCGCACACAACATCGTCACGCTACGCCTTCTCGATCGAAAATCTTCTTATTGTGAATTTTCAAATAAGGGACTATTTAGTAATTGCGTCGCATCACGAGGGGAAAGGGGGAAGTAGATCTATCAGCTTTCGTGATGATTTGTAATGGCAGGGGTGGTGGGGATTAAAAGCTTATGGAATGTCACACATTAGATGGTGAAATTTGTATCTAAGCGCGGTTATTCACTTTGTTTACATTCGTGACACATTCGGTTACATCTAGTGAAAATTTTTCAATTCTAACACGATACTTCTTTTTTTACTTCTTTCTCCATCATGTTTTCCATCATTTGCGTGTTTTTCCATAAGAGAAAGATAGGCAAATTATTATTTTTCGCAACTTGATGGAAAATCAATTAACGCACTAGTAGTTGATTATTAATTGAGTGTTCGGGAATTTTAATTAATAATTAGGATACGGGGTCGGTTTGACGTGAAAGGGAGACTGCGTACGTCATAAGTCTGGCAAATCCATCAGCGTCGTCCGTGATAACACTGTCAAACTTTTACCCTCCCATATAAATTGATTCGAGGCACGAGAAACGACGCGCACACGCAAATTCCCGACGACCTCGACGAAGTGTCATCAGGAAGAATGAAAACGAGAGTTCCGGAAAAGTTTCAGGACCGAGATGATTTCGTCCCGATGTGGCGGGAATCTCTCGAAATCTCTACCGAACTAACTTAGCGTCTAATAATCCCAGCTCGCTTCCGTCTACGTACGGACTCCGAGGTCGCAGTTTCGACGTCGTAAGTCGTCCCGTCGATTCTCCAGGGCTCTGCCGTGAAGTCGAGCGTTTAAGACCTGTGCAAACCGGGGAAATTAAAGGCGCGCCGATTAAGTCAATCAGAGGTCAGCGGTTCCCAAAGAAACTTGCGCCGTTTCTTCCTGACAAACGGTGCACTCAATGACAAGTCCCGAGTGTCTGTCCACTTTGATTTGTGCGCCGTTTCGTCGGCCGTAACTACAGGTATTCTGCGGCGAATTCGAAGGTTCTAAAGGAGTAAAAATGTGGAGGTGTAATCCGCGCGCGAACAATTTCTTTCCGTTTCAATTCGTCATTAGGTCTCTACAATGATCTCGCGCGGCTCGACAAACGACGGCTTTCCGGATACTCACTCGATAAAAAATTGATCAAGAAGAACCCGTCGTTGGGCTGAGCGACGAAGAACAACCGAGTCACCTCGTGGACGTCACTTTCGCGCAATTTGTGTCAAATCTTTCGAGAATCCAGCATTTCTACGCGAACTTAAAAAACACCGATATTAGAAATTATCACTTTGCCTAATTTGCGCGCAAGAAAAGCGCGCAGAAAAAATCACCCTCCGGCAGAAGAGCGGGAGGGCTTAATCGCTATAAATCATCTGGCCGTGTGATCATTAACCCAGTTCAAGTGCCGGTCTCCGAAGCTCTCGCGTCGCTATTTCCGTTATGTCGTCGCCAAGAAATTTTACTTGCGCGCGCCTCTTTCAGGCGATTCCTCTTCGTGGACGCTGTAATGGCACATTAGTCACGAGAGATGATAAATTCTTGGAGCATGGCGACCACCATGCGTCGTTATAACGAAGCCGGCACCATAGAAGTGGGAATAAAGAGACAACCTAAACTGGATGTTTGGGCAAGAGGGTTGGAATAGCTTAGGGAGAGGCGACGAGGTAAAGTATGCACACTTTTGATGCTTTTGTACGCGTAGCGTGTGCGTCAATATGTGTACAAAATTCGTCGAGAAAAAGGAAGCTATACAGTAAATAATGACAGAGTGTTCGGATGTCTCGGCAAATATATAAAAGAAAAAATCTGTTGAAGGTATAGGATTAAAATATATGGGCATGTATGCAAGGCGGCAACATGTTTCTACTTAATTAAAAAATAGCTTCCTAAAATTAATTACGTAATAATTATAATAATTATAATAATTATAAATAATTATAATTATAATAATTATTATAATTATGTCTATAAATAATTATTATAATCATGTCTTGAAAAAAAAAACTACTTTTTAAGAAGTTGGAGAAACGACATTTCGAGAAAGTAGGCCTATTAGATACCTATCAGGGAATTGTTAACAAATAAGAGTACTGAAAGTAATATTGATTGAAGTTTGGAACGATATTCGGGAAAAAGATAGAACTTTTCTTCAGGTTTAACCACAGTAAAAAATATGCGGAAGAAATAAAATTGATCCACCGTGTCGATATTAACATAAATGAACAAGAAAAATATTGAAATCTCGCGAAAGCTCAAAGAAAGCGCAACCTGTGTCTCGAAACAGACTGCAAGCAATACAGACGAAGTTTACATACTGTTCGATAGAGTTCGATACTTCACGGACGAAAGATATAGGTACGTCGACTTTCCATACCTACGTCAGTTCTGGTGCTTCTCGTCTACGTATATATCCTCAACTTTCTTTGCTCATTCGCTCGTGCGCTCCGGCATAATTTGCTGCATAACCATTCTCGATGAATTCCGTACGCGGCACACGTTGATACATGCTACGACATATACATACAATAACATCCAATCGAAAGTCCTCGTACATTACGTCGTTCTCCCTGCAATGAAACACCTGCCGTGAGCTCGGGACATACATCTCCTTATTCCTGTATCTATGGCGGTGTCCGATATTCGGTGATTCGCACGAGGCGCATCCGGCGAGAAAAGCCGAAAGATCGCCGCGTTCGTCGACCCTCAGCGCTCTCGCGCGCGCGTTAAAACGCGTTAAAACGCGCATTACAGCGTGCATTAAGGCGCGCGTCCGTTTCCGCGCCCCGTCGCAGAATCGCCCCGTATAATCGGTCGAAAATCCGCGGATCGTTGAGCTTTCTCCTATCTCCCTGCCCTCCCCGTCGTTCCATCCGGCTCGCATTTTCCGGGTAGGCAGGATCTCGAGACAAAATGGGTTAAGTGCGCGGCAGAACGGGGAATTGTAGGGCGGCGAGAGACCGAGTCCTGACGACGAGTATTCTCGGGACCGGAACCCACTTCCTGTGGGCGGCGTTCGTGCTTTACGTCATGGTCAACGTCCGTTGTCCGTTGTCGAGCGGGTGAGTTTACGATTATTAATGAATCAGCCGGACCGATTATTCGGGAGGATATTAATGCCTCGGAATGCAGCCGCGAGTGAAGAGACGAATCTTCTGAGGGGGGTGGGGGCGAAATATTACGATCGTTGAAGCGAAATTACCGGTCGGTCGCGTTAAAAATGCGCTGCAGCAACTTGTGTGTGCCCGAAGTCGGCTCGCACGGTTCCCGGAGGAAACTTTTGTCACACTTTTCCGCCAACCCAAGCGCGAAAAATCAAAATGGGTGCTACGTCAGAACTAAATTTTAACTAGTTGGTAATTTAATACTACATTTTGCGTACATATTGCAAATGGAAAAAGTGTAGCGTCCCTACATGTATATAAAGTTGACGTTTCCGATAAGGTTCGAATCTAGGGATAAAATAATTCTCTTGCGAACCGTCATAGCGTAACGCATTGCCGAGACATCGATCGCGAAATGTTGTAATAGCTGCGGTAATGACGGGTCACCAGGTTCGAGATATCGAAACAATACGTTAATTCTAACGAAACATCCTCATAATTGAATCTCCGCGGGAGAAAAATTTCAAGATTTCTACAAAAGGCTGATCTCGGGGCGGCGTAATTGGAAGGAAGTTCTCGGGAGATCCGAATGAATCAATTTTGAAGGGGAATAGACTTTTGTATAATTTCGGGACACGATGGTGTTTCCTTTTCGCGGCACCGGCGTGAGAATGAATCTTCATTAAGATGAAATAGAACTCGCGAGCGTAGAACTCGGCCCCGGTACACCCGAGCGCTCTTTTATTTTGCGTGTAGCATCACCGCGACCCATTTCTCCCGACGGCGACAACTTTTTAGCGGTTTTCAAACTTTCAGAATTAACGCTCTTATATACCGCTGCAGATCGTCAGGTCGCGTCCCCTTATTTCGCTCTGCTTCCCCCGCCTGTCGCCGCGCAGCTGCTCGATGAATCGAGCGCTGTGTGAGCGGGAAAAAATCGCAAGCCGTTTCGAGCTCGTTCTCGAGAGGAAACTTTGTCCGACGGGCGCCTATCGTTAATGGAAAACCGCCGGGGCCGGCTTATTTATAAGTAACTCGGCATCCGGCCATGCCTATATCATTCTGTCCACCTTCTCCTTTTTTTTTTTACGGCTCGTGGTCTCAATGTAGGTCAATGGATACGCGGGAACGTATTCTCCTCCTGAAGGTATTCTCCGCCGTTGTGTGAGATCTCGTACGGAGAATGGCGCGGAGAACGTATCTACTTACTCAACAGAGACAAAAACCAGCCTCGTATCTGAGTTGGACATAAAATGGATACATACAATCAATCAACACGTTGTCTCACTCTCTCTCTCTCTCTCTCTCTCTCTCATTCTCCCTGCGAGTGAACTGTAGGATGAACTTATCACGTTCTCGAGATTAATTTACCGCCATGCGGTTTGACATAATAGTGTGAATTTTGCAAAACCATCTGACGCAAAATTTAATATTTGTGCCGGGATTCAACATATATAAGTGTTAAAATATCATATTTTATACTTCGGTGTCGAATAGCGTTGTGTGGTCTTTTGACATAATATTCGCGTTATTTTTCAACATATTCATAATAAATTATGTTAAATTAACACAATTTGAATAGACCGTTTGGGACATGTGAAATATGTTAAATTTAAAACAAATTCATTTACCGTTTATACGACATCCGACTATGAATAATAAATAAATAATCAATCTATCCATCCGCCACTTGTTCATATTCTTCAAAGGTAGATGGATGTTTGCCATTCTAAAAAGTGAGTAAGGATTCATACAAGTTTGGGAAACTCCGGTCTAGAGAGTCGTTTCGAAGCGAGTCACTCGACTCGCGTCTCGCGCTTTATAAGAAAATGAACGCACCCACCGAATCCATGGCGCTTGCAGGTGCGACGATAAACTTTTCCGGCTGTTCCGAACGGTCGATACGACTTCTTCATGTGCGGGATTCTTATTGCCTAGACTTTATTGGGTATCGCGTTCAGTTATCAAACCGACCCGCCACAGCTCCCTCGAGATGCGCGCCAATGGAAGACTGAATTTCACCGTTGACAGGTTACAGAGTGAAACCGAATGGTAACGCTACAGTTAGGGAAAACAAACTTGTTCACTGTTTTGTCGGCGACGTGTCTGGTCTCCTTTCGAGGAAAATGAGTTCTTCAAGGGAAGCGGGAAAACGAAAATACGCACGATTGATATATAAATTATGTATGGACAAATTTCACGCATAATTTTATATGATCGTATACAGCCATGTATGATCACGTATGAAAACTTTTTCAAACGGGTCGCTTCTAAAAGTCGCAGCGACTTCAAATAAAAACTGTTGTAAAGCTGACAGTTTTGCAATGTATCGGATTATGGTGGTGGAAAATATCGTGCGTTAAAGTAAAAATTAATCTAAACTGAAAATTTTTTGCTTGAATCGATAACATTTTAAAGTGGATTTTGTAGCGAAACGGTCCTTTGGTTTAGAAAGATATGAAAATTAAGAGGGAAGCGAGGAATATTTTAATGAAACACTTTTCTGACTTTAAAATGTTTCCATAATTAATATAATTACCTTCGCGAAATTAATACAGGAACGAACAATATCCAAAGAGAATACAGAGTATATTTATTAATAAAATTACTGTGTCGCTTTGAAACTTTCTTCAGACGCTTCTATACCGCAAGAGTTAGCAGCCACTTACTCGAAACGAAATCGAATCTTCGCGCAGCGTCATGCTTGAGTGATCAAAGTCGCGAAGATCGTATATCAAACGCGAACTGTCCACTAGCTCAGATGGCCGTTTTGTCAATGTGGGGAAAATGCAATTGAGGAAATTGCCTTTTGAGCAAGTCTCGAAGAGAAATTATTAAAGTGATACGAATCACATTTTTCAGCGATGAAAGTAGACAAAGCATTATTCAGTGCTATAATAAAATAATGTTGGAGGATGCGAGAAATTTGCTACGATATTTTTCAAGCGTGATTTAAGACTCAACGGTTTTTGCGAAGAATAGAATCGTCGTTTCAAAATTGAGAGATCAACGTCTAGAAGAAAAGTGCTAAATTCAAATAATTACTTCAACAGCTCTTAGCAAATTTTTACTTGCGATTCTAAAGAATGCTTGAGCAAAAGCACACAATGACAGCTTTATAGCTTTGGATATATTTGCGATGAAATTGAAAAGATGGTACTTTCAGCCCCGCCCTACTTGAATTTAGCACTTTTTTCTATATAGACCGGAGCTTTAATGACGATAGTCAGTAATCAGTGTTCCAACGAGCTGGAGTGAAAAAAGCACGAGCGAGAAATTAAAACGCGACGTTGGATAACGTCCAGACCACGATGTCGTATCTAATAGGTCACTTGAAATTCACTTGAGGATATCATACGGTCACCGAGCAGCTGAAGGATTTCTAAGGCCACCTTTCAATTCCTTCATCCTATTTTGCTCGTTTTTCGCTTCATCTTCCTCGTACTTATCGCGGGATAACGAGGTGGAACGGGTCGGATGAGGCGCCGAATGGGATCGAAGTCCCACATTCAATTCACGGATCTCCGCATCGGGAATCATCCCGATGATTCCCAGTCTCCCGCTGCGCTTCGCTCTCCCCTTCGATTCTGTTCATTAACGTTTCATTCTCGCTGGTCTTATTTTATCTATCGTTAGAGCGACGTAGCTCGACGAGACTCGGAAGAGTATTATCTTAAATGAGACATGTGTCACACACACGTCATGTCCTAAAGAAATCGGTTGGTTACACTTACTCTCACGATCGTAAAAGTTTCCTGAAATTGCTGAGGTCATCACATTTCACTATCCTTCATCCTACCGACAACCAATTTAAATATACAGGGTGTGCCGAGCCAAAAAGGACAAATTTCGACAAACATCAGTGTATTGAACATTGAACCTGTCGCTACAACAGCTGTCATATGCTTATAAATTAAGCCACGCTGAACAGAAAGTCCTTTACCATTTTGCAAATAATATACCAACTTTCAGTTGTTAATTAAAGAAGCCTCTATAAATGGCCATTTTCAATCATTAATAACTCGAAATTTCGCATGCTGTTTGCAAAACAAGACCTTTTCATTCACTTCAATTCGTTTTCTTCACTTAATCGTCCCCTCACGAAGTTCACTCCTGTTAATATCTGGAATATCCTGCACACCTTCTCTTCCATCGTCGTTGAAACTTGCGGATATCCGAAGTAACTGAAAAATGTTGATCGTAAATAGATTTTTCATATTTCTCCTAAGCGCACTTTTGGGGCTGTTTTGAATCGGTACACGGTACCGGTACAGGTAATCGCTTTATTCCGAGCGGCAGGTAGAAGAATCACTTAAGAAATTCCTCGGGGAGAGAGCCGAGGAACATAACATTATCTCGGTGCGCGGCCTCGGGCTGCGTTTTAATGTACCAGAAGAAAATCGCTATATATTCTCGCATGCTGCAGCAAGTTGTGAGGCGCGTGCGGCTCGATTATTCATACATTCGATTATTCAAATTCGACGCATCGTTCTCGGCGTGCGAGTTGAATTTTATTTCTGCGAACTCCGCTCGTCCGCGGTACTACGCATAATAAGACTATTAATTATTTTAAGCCTGCCTTTCAAATATCGCTTCATCGTACGCGCGTCCTGCCCGTTTATTCCTTGTTTTCCACGTGAACCGCATAATTGAACATCCCTCAAAAGTGCGATCGAGTTTGAAAAGAAACACGCAGCGAGCCGGAGACGGAGCTCCGGTTTCAACAGAACCGCGGGAAGACACGTAATACGATTTATCGTTTCACGGTGGAGGAAAAACGGCGGAAAATACCAGAAGTCCCTCTCACGGCGCACTTGCTTCCTGCGGCGTAGGAGGAGAAGTAAATTTTTGCAAGGAGATTGCACCTGCGGGAGATGTTATAATCCTCCTGGTGTCCGGAGCGGCGACGCGCATGGGGGGCGTTCTCTACTTAAAATCCCTTTCCCGTGATGCGGCGTCGTGCGCCGTACCCAACAGCTATAATAATCTCTTTCGGAGCGACGCGTTTATGAGACTTTATTTATTTTTCCTCGACAATGAGAGTTCGCGCGTAACCACCACGGTGGGAAGGGGAGGGGGTGGTGCGCTGTCAGTGGCGCGATAAGAACGGCGGACGGACGCGTACGAGCCGGCGGCTTACTCCCGTCACAATGGGGCCGAGAAAAAAGAAGGAGGTGAGGAACAAGAGTACGCCGGAGAGAGTCCTTTATTAGTTCCACCCGCTCTTCGCGCTTCCTGAGCCGCCGCGTCGTTTACCCGTAATTTAAGCGCAATTTACGCGAAAGTGCCTCGTAAGTCTCTCTCGTCGGCGCGAATATTCATCCAACGAGGGGGGGGGGGGGGGGAGAGCAAACTTNTCCGATGGAAAACGCTCACTTACGACGTCGCGGAAAATATACACCGCGACGGAGGCGATGTAGCGGAAAGAAACTCGACCGCGGTAAACAGATCGCGCGGGAGGACGATACGTCCTGGCCCTGAAAACGTCGCGAGCAGCGTCCGTCGCTAATTTTGGATATATTTTTCCCGAAAAGTCGTGATGAAAACTTAATATACCAAGACAATCTTCGAATATATACTTCTCAAATTATGTTTCGAGATATTGTCGCGGTACTCAGTTTTATAGTACGAATCAATATTACACAAATTCGATACTTGCCGGAATTGTTTGAACGTGTGCAAACAAGTGTCTACCTAAACGGTGCAACGTCTAAAATTCGGTTTTGAAGACGTCTTATGACCCGATTTAAAAGATGGCGCTGTCCGGACAATTATACGAAGGAGATATTACATTGTGCATAGTCAATTATATTTCTACTTCTGTCGAATGTTTACCAAGAAGTGTTGGAGTAACCGTTTTACTTGTATCAATTAAATATTACTTCAATTAAATATTACTTCAACACTTTCTTTCTTTCAGTATAGCTTAACATACATTCGCTTTGGTAAAATAAATCAGACTCGAGTCTGGCCCAGATCATTTTGTCGACAAGAAATTGGCCCGGGCTCGGGTTTGACTTTACCAAAACGAATATACTATGTCAGGTTATAGGTCGAGGTAGATTATATTTGATAGTCTCGGATCGAATCGGGTTCTATCGAGCCTTGATTTATAGGCCTCTGGCCAGGACAACGCTTATCGTATTATTATTATCACCTTGAAACTGTTAGGCCTTTTATCTTATTATTATTATTACCTTCGAACCTTTTACGAAACCTTTTACGCTTATTAATATCATTACCTTTGAGCTGAAATTCTGAAATAAAGTAAAAAAGTGGTCAAAAATCCAAGGAAATTGCAAATTACGTCGTTCGGTTTGCCTAATCGCGACGTAAATCTCACGCGTCGAAAACGAGCACGAGTTTTCCTCGAGCGGAGAGAACTCCGATTACAGGGACGGCGCGCTATGCAGAAGGGAAGAAAAGTGAGCGATCGTCGGTCGGTGCAATCGTAAAGTTTACCACTGCCATGGCGCTCGCGCGAGATTAAACGCTCATGTATCAACGATACACCCTGTTGCGGTAGCGTTATTCCACGTTGAAGGGAAGATTGAACGTTACACGTTGGACGGTATCGGCCGCTATTAACGTGTATTTAATTAGCGAGCGTAATTATTTCCTGCGCGGACAGCCGCGACTTAACGGCCGGCCGTTCCACATAATGTATCGACTAAACATATTTAAGGTTAGGTATACGACGGTTACGTCCGTTTTCGGCCTAGTGTATTATAAATAATACATCCGATAATTAGATTATAATTGGACGAGTTTCGACGCAAGCGACACGATCCGAGCAATTTTATGCACGAGCGTAATATTCTTTTTACGGGAGGTTTCGGTTATTATTATTATTATCTATTTGTATTATTTATGTATTATTTATGCGTTTATGTATTTATAAGGGAATTCCCTTTGGTAAATAGATTACAAGAGATTCAACACATATGTTTGCAAAGTAAAAAAAAGAAAGATTGGGTTCAAAAGTTTACATGAAAAAAAATGGTAAACTGCCACTAAGAGGTCTAACGGGAATATTTAACGCGAATAATTCCATTACCTCCGGGCAGTCAACCAGGCCTTTCAGAATGAAAACAAAAAGAAACGGAAGATCTGAGAGAACTCTTCTGCTCTCCAAGGTCGATAACCCCTCCAAGATTGATAACCTCCGAGGATGATAACAAATAATGCTAATATATTCGTAGCAAGTAATCAGCGTAATCATCCAAAAAGAAATTAATTTTTCTCAAAAACCGGTTCAAGAAGAAAAAAATGTCCAATCTGAGATAGCGACCAGACAATATTCAATGTGAGGGCGAACTAGACAGCGGTGTAAAATTTTTAAGGTGCTCTACCAATCTCTTCGAAATTATTTGAATAACGCAGATTTACATACGCAATATCCGCGCTTCAAAGTTCGATTTCGTCCAACGACGTCTTTTCAAAATTAAACTTTTAGTTCTGCTCGTTCGTACGTGACTTTCATTCGAAGAGTGACCCTTCGAAAAGTCCAATTCTGCCCAAAAAGACTCGGTAATGCCGGAGCACTTTGGCATGTAAACAATCTGTTTAACGCACGTATCCACGTATCGCGTGGATTGCTACGAAATGGCTGTTTCCACCTTGCATAATTACGACGGAAACGATGTCTGCATTGTTGTAAATTCGCGCATTCTGCGAATGACACGTTGAGAGATATGTAAATTTTACACGCTACGCGCGCGCGAGTCCGATGTGCTTCGTCATCTCATGTGATAACACGCTTGTTCGCGAAATTGCGCATTAACGGTTTACTTACTTTATAATTGACCCGCGTATATATTCTTTCTTCCCCGATGATATATTTGCTTCGTGAGCTGCAATAATATGCAAATTTATACGGAGGGTGATACAAAAGCGCAACTTCTCATTCGGAAGTGCGACATGCAAAAAGGGAATGAGGCTTCCCCTTTTTCGACATTTGCATAACAAGTTAACGTACGGCCCTTTATCACCGTACCAATTAAAAGCACGAGAAAACAAGATGATAAAAAGCATCGCACGGACGACCCCGTCGCTTTGTTGCCCGTGTCTGTTTGTGCGTCGTATTGAAATTGCTGTGTATGGATTGGTCATATATAATGTTATGAATCACACATATGCGCGAACAGTGAACACCCCCCTCCTCCCCTCTTTCAATCAATTATTCTCCTTGACCGTGCGGAATTCAAAACGTCTTCCAATTTTCTTTTCGCGGACGATGCGACGACGACGACAGATAATCTCGCATATCCGCGAAAGCTCGTAAATTCGGAATGTACAGCGGCGAGGAGAAGAAAGAAGGGAGAAAGACAGAAAGAAAGAGAGAGAGAGAGAGAGAGAGTAATATAGATCATCGATAAAGTAGCTCTCTGTGTGTGACGAGTGTGGCGGAAAATGAACAACACGGCTGGTGCACCGGGTTAGCTCATCGAAGTTGCTCTTCGCGTGCTTGTTGTTTCGCAGCTACACATATGACCCAACGGGATAGTACAGACCGGCTCGCTCAAGTTTACGACCCGAAGTCCATCTAGAGATTTATTTCAAGAGATCCGCGTCCCCTCTCGTACGCGCAAAATAAGATCAACCCTGTGACAGTAAGACGGTAAGCTTACGAGGCCTACGCAGGCTCATCTTTTAAGACTCGTTTTAAAACGTTTTTATGTCTCCTTCTATGCTCTCTTACAGCAAATTACAGCTTGTCCCTGATATCTTACTCCTAATTTCCTACATTTCACACCTTGTTCCTTACACTTTTCATTGTGTCTGAGTCCTTACTCGCAGGATTAAAGAATATCACCTTTACGCGAAAGTCTGCGCGATAGGGAAAAATCCCCCGAGTAAACGTTTAGCGTAGGTGGCAGCTTCCAAGTATCCGGACACTTGGGTATTTCGCGTTACTTGTTAGCGCGACCCGCGAATCGCAAGCCGAAAGTGTCGCGACTCGATGCGGGCAGGGGCCGTATATATTAATAGAATCCCGGAATCTCGGAATATTCGAGCGGAATATCGCGCTCGTTGCGGAGTCTCGGTATCTTGCGAAGGCGGGGGGCTTCTTATTCCATTGAAGCGAAAGTTTCATTTGGGCGCGACACACAGAAGGAGAGAGAGAGAGAGAGAGAGAGAGCGAGCGATTCTCTCGCGGCGGTTACACACAGTGAAAGTTTAACGAGTTATAAGCCCGGCAAGAGCGCAGCACTTGGCGAGATACGCGCCGCGTTAAAGAGGACACCGGGATTTCCTGCTCGCTGAAGTTCCGGCGATAAATCGAACCGGAATGCTAATACTTCGACCGAATAGTTTGTCCCGCGCGCTTCGCCCTCCCACCCGTCGCCCGGGCGCGATATGCTAATGCCTCGGCCGGCATTTCCGTCCGGATTCTTGTCTTCTTCTTCTCCCCCTCTCCCCCCCCTCTACCACCTATCTGGTATCTTTTCGAATCCCGCGATACTTCGCTCTAATCCGTTCAATCTTCCTAAGCGAGGAAACGACGTGTCGTTCGCGCACGGCGACTCGTCCACGACGAATTCGAACCTGCCGGTGATTCCTGTAAAGCCGACCACACACGATGTGGCGAATGTAGCAAACGTTGACAATTATATTGACCACGTACGTTGGACGAATATAATGTTATATGTGATAATATATAACATATGTAGTGTAACATAATATACATATTAAACGCAGCCGATGATCCAATGAGAGAATTTATGCTTCACCTGGTTTCACCTCGTTATTTTAATTTAACGATTGTTAGCCGGCGTAAGCTCTTGTTGCCCGATTTATTGTACTGTTTGTTTATCAGAGCCATTTTTAATTATTTAACGTTTCATCGGTCAGACAGACCCGATGAGTTACGTTTAAAGAGCCATAGCGAAGGGAAGTGCATGAACCATGAATTCTCCCCACTCCCGAAAAATCGTTAGAGAGTCGCTCTATCCGTTAGACACGATCTGATAAGCCGATTAATGCCTGTCTGGGAGTTATCGAAATCCGACGCAGGGTCAGTTAGACCTATAATGCTGTTGGTGTATCATTTGACGTCACAAATAAAGTGTTTTTCTTTTATTAAAATTCGTACGTGAACGTAAGCAAGCATCGTTATTACGCGTGTTTTTTTCTTTTTTTTTGAAAATGAGACGACAGTCCAGTGAGAATTCATTTTCCGAAAGCGAGTTCTCTCATCAGCTCTCATCAGCTGCGTGCCGATATCCGACTTATCGTCGCCTACAGGATATCGAGACGCCCGAGATGTTGCGAGTCCTGCTGTTTTGCGACATGCGTATGGATTTTTAATCGGCTTTGCCGGACGTTTGACGAATCCCGTACTTACCGATTTGGGGTCGCACCTGTCCGGGCATTAACATTGTAATCCCGAGATTTGCGAGGAGGGCCAACACGCAGAAGGTAGCGCAGCGATGGGAGAGCGAGAAAGATAGCCGGTCGGACGGGGGATGACGAGAGGGGAAGAAGAGGGGGTGGTAAGTCGGGGAGGATGCGATGGGAAGGGGGAGGCATAGAACAGCGGACGAAGGGAGTGGAAATGGACGGATCCAGCTAAACGAGCAGATTCGTAATCCCTTTACTGCCGCACGACGAGAGGCTTTGATGCTGACGAGCTTAACGCTTAGCGACTTTCGTAACCGTGTCAAGCCGGCCTAAAAGACGAGTCGACTGAGAGACGCGTCGGGCCTTTTCTACGTTAAGAGCCATTCGTCCCGGATCTTTTCACATTACGTCTCTGCCTTCGAGATTATAACGCCCAAGACTGTGGCGCGAGGGGATTTAGCTCGCTCGGCGAAAGTCGCACCTTGCCCCCTGCTCGTTATATAATCTTGTCTCACTGCCGTAGACGCGACTTTTCAGCTGCAACGGTCGCTCTCATTTCTCAAAGGTATCTTAACTTCGCTCTCGATGCCCCGTTCGACTCACTTCATGAGCGAGGAAGAACCTGTGAGGTCAGTTTCGACACTCTTACGTAGTGTCTTGTAGCAAATTCGACCACCCGCGTTATACCGAACTGCGTGTTGAAGGCTACATGAAGCGGTTGTTCAAATAAATATTTAAATAAAATATACATACATTCTAAAATATATCTACGTTCCTTGTTCTTTTCACTGTTTCCTTTTCGCCGTGTCTTCCTAAGGAAGAAAGGTTAGGTTGCAAGAGATTAACGTTAATAATTAGAGTTTAAGTACCGAGTAATCACAACGACGTACTAAGAACGTCGAGTGACGTACCAAAAACGTACCGTACGTCGCAGGCGTCATTATTACGTCATCGTGTTTGCAGCCTCTTGTCGCAACCCGGCACATCAGGAAAGGATTTTGAGTCTCATAGTACACGAAAATTACGACAAAAATAATATAACTTACCGGTAGTTAATACGCTCATAATATGCTTTTAGTCGTGGTCGCTAAGAAAAAAAAATGGTCATGCGATTCAGACAGCCAATTAAAGCAGACCATCCCTGTGTCGGCCCTCTCTATTTACATCTGGAACTCTGCTCTCAGCGAGCTAATCTCGCCGGAAGCACGCACAGATCAATACGATAAATTGTCGAAGGGGAAACGAGGGGAAAAATGTTGACTGATTCGTGACCCTACTTGGAAATAAGATCGTACGAGACACTGTGAAAGTAGTCGGCTGGGTACCTCGGGGGTCCTCGGGATGGATCAGCCGCGCTTTTCAGGAAATATCGATAATGTGCGAGCGTTACTCTTCCGAACAATCGCCCCCGTTGCCGGTGAATATCGAACACGTCGTCGTAGATTCGGGTCGTTGATAACGCTCGTAAAAGACGAGAGCGCGCGCGCATACTCTACGTACTTAAAACTTCTTTACTGCGCGCACTTAGAACTTTAATAAGGTTATTTGCAAGATCGTAACGATATTAAAAACGTTCGAAGGTGGCAGCCAAAAGTCGGGCCGCTCGCCAGGAACCCCGCGGACCGTTTCGAACTGAATAACTGAGAGAAGGTGGGGCGGTTTTGTTTAATCTTTCATTGAAATCCCCGGCTGTCTCGCGCGCTAATTTATGCATGGACGTCCGAATGAGGTATGGTCGACGGTAATCGGAGAAGATGTCAGGTTGAACTCTCTATTGAAAAATTCATCAATCGAAAGAGTTAGCCGAGGAGGCCGCCGTCACCGGGAGGGTTGCTTAATGAAGAACGAAACCTCGGGGTATCTCGTTAAAAATGGATCCGCTCCGCCGTACTGGCGGAGCGCGCAGTCTTGACATACTCGAGGACTCCGGCGTTGCATCTCGCAAGCCCGTCGTTATAATAGCATATCAAACTACCGTGATAACGAGCTGAAATTACGTCGCCGTCGGCCGACGCGATGACGTGAACGCACAGCATCCAGCTATCTCGCTCGGGCGCGGCGCAAATTCCGGAAGACATCCGGACGATATCTCGAGGTCGGCCGAAAAGTCGGGACGCATTCCTGCCGTCGCGCTCGCGGTTTTCCCTTCGCGATTCTGCTTGTCCTCGCGGTTTAAAGTAAAGCACAGTCGCCTGTTTGTTATCTTCTTTATCGCGCAAGAGCTGCCGCGAGCGCGCGTCTGGAACGCCGGTGTAAACGAGGTGAGGACACTGTACGGCAGAGACGTCTTACATATTTCAGCTCGTCGCCCACGAGAGACGATTGTCGACCTCGGCCTCGCGAACAATGGCCGCGATGAGCCTGGGTTTCATCGTCATGGTCACGCCGTGGACGATCCAGGAAGTCGTTGCAGCCTGCACCGGAAGCAAGCCACCGCCGTTCCTCGACTTCCTGGCCACGTGGCTCGCTCTCTCCAACAGCTTCTGGAATCCGTTCCTCTACTGGCTGCTCAACAATCATTTCCGCCGAATTTCGAGGGAGCTCCTTTACAGTAAGGTAAAGCTCAACGTGTCTCCCGACCGGTCGGTCGCTAATTTCTTAGCGATTAAGGAAAATGCGCCCTCTCAGGGAGAAGGTAAAACAAGAGGACCGGGAAACGAGTTGACACGGGGGTGAAAATCACCATCGAATTTTGCCCGAGTTTCCCGATGCATGTGTGAAATTTTATCCCCCGCCGAATTTGTCGTCATTTTGGGTGGAATTTGATCGTATCTCGGAACAATGGAAACTCGATTTCTAATGTGTGAAAGGGACACGACGGGCGCTTCCTGCCTCTATTTTACACTGATACATCCTTAACTCATTTTACGATAATTGGATTTATTCGGCTTTTACGTTTCTTTTTTGTTTTTTATCGCGCGCCCGACGACAAGGACGGCCGGCTCGCTCGGCTTTTGCGAATTGCCCGCCGGACCATTACGGTTGTAGCGAACCCTTTTTTACACGTGTGAAAACACTTCGCGTAAATCTGGTTACGCGCGAGTTTTTAGTGCTAACGTGCGTGTGTTTTCAAACCGTCCATTAGAGGCGGACGCGACGTAGACAATTACCGACTAGGAGACAATTATTTCGTCCTAATTGCTGCGACGGAAAGACTGTACTTTCCGTTTCATTTTCCGTGCAAATCGCCGGTCACGTTCCACAGTGTTTTCCATGCTTCAGAAATCGCGCATGAACGGTACTTTACTTTCTGTAGATTTTATAAATCACCAACGACAGAGAGAGAGAGAGAGAGAGAGAGAGAGAGATTGTAAAGAACAAAGAACGGAGAAACGGGAGGGAGGAGAAATATTGGCGGAGCGAAACTGGAAACTTTTATATCGCCACGCCGCGCATAACTTATCACCGGGCGCGATCTTTCCGCGTTTAGCTTATCGAGATAATATCCATTCCCATTGTCAGCCCGATGTGCAGTACAATGGGATAATCGATTCGCACCGCGAGTGAATTAGAACGGCTGCGGTGTAATAGGAAAAGAAGACGCGGGGGGTGGGGCGATATTTCGCGCGGAGGACCGCAAATTTATGCGATTAGATAGAGCCGGCAGATAGTTCCCGCTACGGCGAACGCCGCTTCCTTTTATTTACCGATCACCCTTCCCCCTTCCCCCTCCACCCGGGGTAACATTTCACCCCCTCTCCGCTCTACAATTGTTCTGCAGCGCGTTCTGCAGCGCGTTCTCCCTCTCGATTCGCGCCGGATTCCTTTTATTTCGCGAAATCAATCCCCCCCCGCGCGACAAAACCGGTAAATTTCTCGAAGACGATAGTCGGCCGTCGCCGGCGAACGAATGAAGACGAACGACTCGCAAGATCCCGGGGAAGGAGAAGCGCCGGAAGCCGCGACAGAAGCTATCGCGCCCATTTACCTACCTACCTACTCCCCCCCCCCTCTCCTCTCACTCTCCCTATCTACACACCCAACTGTGCCCGGTGGAAAACGAGATTTATCCGGCGCGAGAACGCGTTACGCGGCGGTACGGATGCATTCCGCGACGGTCGGATTCAGCGGCGGCGCGCGGTCGTCCCTTCCTTCCCGCGCCACTCCTTTCGGATTCAACTGGAACGAAAGGGACGCCATACGTCCCGCGCGCGCGGCCATAGATCTCCGCGCTTCGACTTTACAGGCCATGAATTCCGAAAAGCCCGTCGGCGTGCCGTAAATCTTTAATCGCCGCGCGCACCCCCCNTCGATTTGTTCTTCATTGTTCTTCATCCGCTTTAGTGGTTTATCCCAGCCTGTTAATGCTGGTGCAGATGAGTGAAAAATTGTTTCGAGAAGTGGAGGAAAAGCGATGGGAAAATTATTGAAATACGTCGCTAACTATTCATGGATGATATTGCGACTAACGGAGGATTCCCCGTTCAGTGAAACTAGATGGAAATTCATATGGAATCCCACGGTCGCCCCTGGGGATCCGCGCCGAAAACCCGGGTCCTAGATAGAAATTCATGTGGATTCCTATATGAATGTTCACAAACCATGTGGATTCCAATATGGATTTCCGCAATGTGGACTTTTATATACGGATTTTTAATATCTTACATGGATTTATATGAATTCCCATGAATTGGATTTCCATGGAAATCCACCTGGGAATTTTCAACAGGGTTAATCCTGTAACACCCGCGATCTTGAAATAACATCATAGGTCTCTCAGGTCTGCATTACCGAAGAAATCGTGAAAATCGTGGTTTCTTTGCGTTTTTTGGTCTTTTATAAATTATTATCCCCGCCGGCAATATAAGTATTTGAAGGTACAGCCGATTCTTTGATTGTGAACTTTTAGGTAACTGGAAGTAGCGGGGTTTGGTATTCCTTTCTAAGAAAATTTAGAAGTTTCGAGAGCGACATTAAATGTATGTCAGAACGCCAATATCCAGCTGTTCGTTTTCTAAGGATAGAATATGCGTTTGTTCCCTCAGCGATCCAGGTTGCAGATGTGTTTTACACATCAATTATTAGGATTTTTTTTACGTATTTTTGATGCTGATGTCAATGAATATATAAAGATTTCTCTTTTAAAATTCTTTTAAAACGCTTTTAACAGATTTTCAACGTTTTGCGCCGAATTTTATCATTTTTTTCACTGATTTCAATAAATATATCAAGATTTTTCCATGTAAATAAATTGTTTTGGTGTCTTACATATTTTCTTGATAAAAAACTATTGCTCTGCATTGCACGCTAAGCCAATATGTAAGAAACTTCATTATTGTAAAGACTGCTTTACTTGAATATTATTCTTTTCTTGTACTTTTCGCATATCCAACTTATCTCTGAGTAATGAAATAAATAATAAAAATGTGGTATCGCAGCGTATTGCACAGAATGTAGTGGGCGAAAGGGGTAGGGGGAAGGGAGTAAGCGAGAAAAAGCGTGTAAGCCTAACATGTTACTGTCAGGGTCAAACGTCAGTGCGACGCTCCGCCGGCTGGATTGATGGTCGACAAACGAGTTTGCTCACTACGTGAAGTAAAAGCCACCGCCGTCGTTATACTACATACACGTCGGCGGGTGCATCGCGCGCGGGACGGTCGGTCTGCGCCGCCTCTGTGAAAAATGGGAATCGATCCGCGGATTATTGCGAACGGCCCGAGTGGGCGAGCGATTGCACGCGAGCCGGCAATTACGTACTACTCTCGTACTCGATCTCCAGTCCTGGAAATGTTTGCGAAAAGTAATTAATTTTCGCATATTATTCTTTCGACCTTCGCGCCGCGGGCGTTCTTAGCGTTTACAATTAAAAAGAGTTACGGCGCGCGACGGCTGCGACGGTGGAAAACCTCAGCCGGGACGTTCCTTTAATTTTCCCCGAAAAATTTATAGTTCAGTAAGCACGACAAGGAGAGAGTGAGAGAGAGAGAGAGAGAGAGAGAGAGAGAAAGACGTTCGATACGCACGCGCGCGTAATTTGAATACGGACAGAAGTTCGCGGAAAGTCCGGCGCGAATGGGAAAGTTGTCGCGCGGTGGAAAATAACGATGTACGTGTTAACGTTCCGATAAAGCGTTTCGATAAAGCGATCGATCGAATCCAGTCAGCGGCGGGGACCGTTTTGCATAGATACGAGCGGGACTCGGTAACAGCGCCGGAGCGCTCCGAGAATCATACAGCGGATATTGCGGTCGAATCATGCTTTTTAGTGGCTCGAATATTGCCCATGAAACATAAGAGCTTCTCACGCGGCGGTGTTCCGCGTAGAATCGCGAGCCCCGAAGTGAAATTTCCCACGCGGCGTCTCCGGAATCGTACGAGAAAGAAACGCAGTCTCACGGTTTTACGGAATTTGCTTTTTCCGGGAAGAACGCGGAAAAGTACACATTTTGTTTCGCGCTTTCTTTCTGGTTCGCGGAAGATTTTTTTAAAGCTACGCGATGATTAATATTTTTACTCGTTTAGAAGAAAGTTTTCTAATATTGTTGAAAGTACTCGATCGCATTAGCATGTAACATAAATCTCGGGAAATCTCCCCGGTAGGAATTCATTTCATTTCCCGAGCAGTTACTGGACAGTTATATTAACTTCTGTCTAATAACTAAGGAGGAGTAAAACTACTTATATAGAATTTCAATTCAGATGTAACACTTTTCCCGCAGTTACCGCGCACAAAAGGTGCGCAAAATCTGAATCCGTTTACTAAACGAAAACGGATCAATAAATGGATAAAAAAACTATTCAATTGATCGGTAAACAAGTCTGTTGCTCATTTCATAATCAGTCTCGTCCTCAAAGTACTCTTGAATTAAATTCAAGTTCTTCACTTTCCACATAATATCGTTACAACTAATAATAATGTATCAATACCAGTAAACGGATGGCTGTCTAGAAAAGCTACATACGTTTGCGCTATGCTCGACACGAGTTCGATTCGCACGCTCGAATGAAAGAGACAACGAGATTCGGTATAAAAATTTCGAATTCGATTCCGCGGATATTCGCGCGGAAAATCCCCCGCAAAAAGTCATCTTGAAACCGATGCCATCGCGAAAAGGGCGCCGGGCTCGCGCGTTGATGAATCGAGGGCGGGGTGCGACTTCCGGTAATTCATCGGCCGTCGTACCGACGATAAAAAAAGTTTCCAGCCGCGCTGCGTTATTTTAACTCGCGACACGCGATACAGCGAGTTACGCTCGCCTCGTGTTACGCGAGCAGATACGCAAATGGCATTCGGCGAACTGTATTCCTCATTGACCGCAGTTCCGTTCCATTTCCAGGCGTTCCGTTTCGCTGCCGTGTCGCACCGCACAAAGTTAACGGGAGCACGAGTTTACAATTAGAATCGCTACTTCGCATCGATACGACGGGGCGTTTGTGTTCCCGTCATCCGGCGCGTTCGGCTGCAGCCGCGAGATAATGTCGCGATTATTTATTACTCTTTTTCCATTGCGGAGGAAGGAGGAGTGTCTCGACATTATATGGCGCGGCCAATCAATAAAGCTCGCAAAATCTGCCATTATTTTCAGCGACTGATTTATCGCTCGTAAGACTGACAGGTACTCTCTCTCTTTCTCTCTCTTTTTTTGCCGGCGCCGATGCATTATACCTGCCACGGTCGATAATACGGGCGATCTTAATTCCCTTTTTGCATGCAGATTCTGTGCAGATCTAAGCCGTTAGGGACGAAGCAACACTGCTGCGCGACTAGCACCGGCGGCTTGGACGTCTGCAGCATCGCCGGCGTCGATCTATCAGGTATGCCGAGCGGGAAGAACGGCTCGATCGAGGAAAATCTCTCTCCCCGCGAATATCACGTGTCGAAATTAATGTATTCCGTCCCGTCGATTTTTCACGATCCACCGGCTCTCGCCTGTCTACCGCGTCGTTTACAACCCGGAGCTGATTCACGATCTCATTTTCCTATTGATTTTACACCGACTGCCGCCGCCGGTGGGATTAACACAATCAGTGTTTTGCGCTAATTAAACTGTGGGAAATCGGCCTTTTGACGGCGTCCATTATCAGTATTAACTGCGTATTAACTCACTCTCTTCCTCTCTCTCTCTCCCTCTCTCTTTGTGTACCGCCCATAAATGATTTAATGTGATCGCTGGCAATAATCAACGTAAGCTAGTGCACGCACTCGCGACTGCCAACTGTGCCGTGATCACGCTTTGAACAACTCGCTGATGATGAGCTTCTGGCCGACGATTACGCCCCGTCGCGTCCCTCCGAGTGTTACATCCCGTGGAACGAACGCTCGGCAATGTTGTCGGCGGCGTCTTTTTATTTTAATCCTCGCACTGTGTCACGTTCTGCTATGCGGCAACTCCGGTTCCGTTTTTGCCTACGGAACCTTCCGAATTGGAGCATTTGGAGAGAGAAAGGGAGAGAGAGAGAGAAATAAAGTTGGAACGGAACGAAAGTAGGTTGGCCGAGGGTCAAGGTTCGCTGGAAGGTTCCCTTTTCCTCGCGAGAACGCTCAGCGCAGTAAAATCTCGGCGAGCAAGTGGATATATCAACTCTGCTCGTAACTTTATTCGGTTAAGTCTTCACTCGATCGAGTGCCGCGTGTTACAATCTCCGGAGAGTCCGAAGACCGAATACTTAATGCGGCCGACTGTGGAGTAAAACTATGAAACCAGCCGCTTTCAAGCTGCCGCGGTAAGGAGCTCGTTTCTTAATCGAGCGCGCGTTTGGAATAAACGCGACGCAAGGGAAACCGAGGTTTATGTATCACACTTTTTGCACAGCAATTATACGAAGGAATGTGTTCGATGTGATTAAATAAGCTATGTATAGTTTCTTTATTTATCAAGTGAATTAATATAAGCTTTGTAACAAGTCACTTTTGGCCCCGGTCTCCTTTACGCGCGTTCACGGTGAAAGAAAGAACCTTCGTTCGTACAAGTCAATTTCTGTCGTCGGGGAAACGGAGGAAAACTCGTTCGTGGGGAGAAAAAAATTCCGACAAGAGGTTTCCACTCAGTCGAATGTCCTCGGTTATTTCAAACGAATTTGCTTTTTAACGCGGGTAAACGCTCAGACGAGCATTTTCGGGTTGACGGAGACGTCGTTTCTCGCCGAGCGAGTTTCCGTCTTCCTTCAATCATCATTCTATTACGCGAATTGTTTTCCCCGGTAGGAGGAAAATTCGCTCTGTCATTCGCGTCCATTCGCGGCGAGAGTCGCGGAATCCCGACCGGGAATACGTCGCGATATTTAATTATCGGTTCGAAGCGAGTTCGTGTGCGGAGCCGAATTAAAAAGCCGAATTAACTCGTAACTGGGATATTCGCGATTCGAATCTGTTAAATTGGCGGCATGTGGCGCAAACGACCGGCGACAACCGTGCGAACGTAATCGCCGTTTGCGCGCGAGGATCGTTGATAACGAGTACGGGTTAGCGCGATCACGCGAGCCACTCTTACGCATTGTTCATCGTTACCTTTCGTTTTTCCAGGTTTGGAGCGTTGCTCAATGGAGCGTTACTCGATGGCGCGTTGTTCCTCGTTATCACTGGCGAATACGCCGCCGCCGCTCTCATGGGAGGCCGTACACGTGACACATGGCGACGCGGAGTCCACGTGAGGTAGACGCCACATAAATACGCCTACGCTCTATTACCCGGTGCTATCTACGTGCGCTTCTGCATTCTCCGTTACGCGGAATATGCCGCCTATCGCGTTATAATATAACGGCGGATGCTTGGAGCGAAATTTGCAGGCAATTTTCCACGAGCGGAATCGCCGCGACGGTCGAGAATTTTTCAGCTATACAAAATATCGAAATTTAATCGAGAGAAAGAGGGACGAATGAGGTTTCGCCGAAGCAAGCAGTAGCTGAGCTATGTCCTCCTCTTAAATTCGATGAAATCCGAGCGAACTTCGTCTCACGATGTCTGAGGAACCGAACAATCCGGTTTGTTGAATTAAACGTTCGTCCGTTTGCCGCGTTTCGATAGACGAATTTGTTTCAATTGAAGACATTTTATTCAATCCGAAGACATTGTTCTCCGTGTAATATGACATGTTAGGCCCGCGAGACTCGGTAATTTTTCTGATATGTTCTCACTTAAAGGTAACTATAAATTTATTCAGTGTACAAATGTTACAGTTTCGAGTGTACTTTGATATATTAAAAGGATTTGTCACAATTACATTGTTTTTAAAATAGATAAATGTCAGGTGTAAGGAAAGATAATGTATTAATTCTACTCGCATTTTGCACGCTTTAATTGAAGATTTGACAACTACGAGATCGCAATTTCTCGCTTGAGTTAATTTGACTTATAAACACCGAACTAAGATTAATCGCGCGAGAGAGAAGAGAAGTAAACCCGCCGGACAGAATATCGGAAAGTCTTGCAGCGAATATCACCGTCCGACGAATTGTTTTCCCGGGAGAATCTGCATGGAAGAATCCCCTTCAAGAATTCGTCACAATAAAAACACGACGTGACGGTGGTATATCTCTCGCAATACTTCAGTCGCAGCATCTTTCCGCGACTTTCCGCTTTCGGACGCGTCGCGAGGTGCTCCGAAAGTTTTACGATTAAACGTGAACTCTTTGTCTCTCAAGCGCGACGTGTATGACTCTGTTTACGAGCGTGAACAATCGCGAGGAACCGGCCAAGTTCCTCCCCCTTTCTCTCCTGCCGCGTCTCGCGGAGAGAAGCGGTTTTCCCCGCGGGAGGTGTTTCCCGCGCGTCTTCAGCGCCGGCGCCTTTTGCACCGGCTGTAATAATCGCTCGGCGGCGATTTCCAGCCAGAGATGCCGCCACGCAGACGGAGGATTTCGGATCTCCGGACGACGCCAGTTAGTACAGCGTGGCGGCATGCCCGACGCACTTCCGGACGCATCCGTCTGTACGCCGAAACCCGCGTGGCGTCGCCGTGCCCTCGCTGGCACGAGGGCGAGCTTCCCGCGTCGACGAAGAAGAGGAGAGACAAGGGAAAGAGGAGGAAGAGGAGGAGGTCGCGACGGTCCGGCGTAATCGGCGCGCTCGACGAGTCGCTCTCTTCGAGTACGCGCGCTTCACGAACCTGCCGGACCTCGTGCGACGGCCCGAGCCGCGCTAAGCCGGCTCCTCGTCG
>NW_014559030.1:541889-598299 GCF_001313825.1 Dinoponera quadriceps
GAGCCGCGCTAAGCCGGCTCGTCGTCGCGATCTCTCGCGCGCGCCGACACCGCGAGCTGCTCGGGACGAGGGAAACGCGCGTGTCGACAGCGCCGATTAACTCGTCGCGACGAGATCGATTACGGGAATTAATTACGGCGCGCGATACTGCAGGGATACTAATCGCGCTCTCTCGGCGATGTACATGGTGAGATATTTAATCACGGGGGAGAGGGGAGGGGGAGCGGTACTTCGCGAGTGTTAGCGTCGCGGAATGCATCATCCCCCCCCCCCCCCCNNNCCCCCCCCCCCAGTTTTTCGGCGATTGATTAACGCGCGAGTGTGCCAAAGCGCGAGCGAGCGGTGCGCTCGGCTACGAAATTACTCTTTCCCTCCGCTTGTTTCTCTTCGTATATTTTCCTCCTCTTCTTCCTGTTTCCCTCTTTCGTGATTCCTTCGTATAACTTCGTGTACGCTTCACCTCCTTCCTTTTTTACGCCCCGTCGGAACGCATAAATGTTTGAAGGCACGGATCGTTGTCATGGCATACTTCGGATTCCAGCCGTCTCTTCTTATTCGCCAACTTCTCGATCAAGACGGGCAGCGGAGGGTTAAAGTTATCGCCGGGGGAGGGGATTTTAATTTTATATGTAGCTTCAAACAGGGCTGTCAGTTTCGATTACCCGGGTATCCGAGACGCCGGTATTCGTAAACGGATCTTATATTTAAGACCGTCTTAAGTCTTTGTCCGACAGATACTGTACGGCTCGTTTCACTGGTTACGAAACATTTGAAGATGAAGTCTTAAGACGGTTTTAAATGCAACATCCGACTGTAAATACCTTCCGTCGAGTCATTCAGTGACTGAATATTCGGTTAATTTCAGATATTATCGTTATCTGTTATCGTTAAAAAGGTCAATAATAATTTGTAACGTCTGAAATTTCAGCCGTATATTCGGTTATTGAGAAACTCGGGTAGTTGAAATAGTTGTCGAATAGTTGAAATTAACATCTCTAGTTCCAAGTTGCCGCAGACCTGGAAAACCGGAGAAAACCGAGAAAAGTCATAGAAATTTAAAATGTCATGGAAAACTGAAAAAAATCAGGGAAAGATATAAAAAAACGTGGATTTTCACTCGTCGGCCTAAATTTACACTCAGAATTATATTACGTTACTAAACTTTTAAGCTTGTGTTGATCTTGTAATAATATAAGTTACCTTTCCTGCGATCCCCGCTTCTAGACGTTGGAGATTACATATTGTTCGTGGAAAATTCGCCACTGCCGTTTGGAGAGCACGAAAAAGTCGGGAAATTTCAAAATTCATTTTCCGTGGTAACCCCCGTAATTTTAAAGGTTCGGGGAAAAATCCGATTTCCTTCAATTTTCCCGCGATTTTTTTTCAGTTTCTCTTCGCGAACGAACGAGAAGAATGGGGGGGAAAACTCGAGTTTGCCATTTTCCCTACGGATTTGTTCGGTTTATTTTCGAGGCAAGAATTGAGAGGAGCGGTTCTTTTTTAAACTACAATTTAACCGTCCCTTGGTAGCCGGGCGCGACCGTTTAGGGACGCGTTCGCGGGTCGCAGAAACGGTGGGGTCGCGCGTCGAGTGAAACGATATACCTCGCGCGCGCGGGAATAAACGAGAGGGCGAGGTGAGGGACTTTAATGCGTAATTGTTGTTTGCTCAAGCTCGAGAGCTCATTGGCAACCGGCCAATGCATAATGCCAAACCCTTATATCCACGTCACGAACATTGTTGTTACACATATATTTCGCACGAGAGCGAGAGAGAGAGAGGGAGGGACACGGGGAAAAAGAGGGAAAAAACCACCCCCCGACGAGGACGCGCGAGCGGTACGGGTCGGGATAATCGTCCGGAACGGATCATCCCCTTTTAATATCGCAGAATTTTATACCACGATCGAGCACGCACACTACAGAGATAGAAAGACAGAGCCACGGATCCGCGATCTCTGAATCTCGATTTGAACGAGTTATTCGCGGCCAAGGAGGGAGAATTCGTCTCGGTATTGCCAGAAGCGAATTAACGGCGTTTATTTAGCGTAACGGATAGGACGATACGGCGGAAAACAGTCTTGTGTGAGGAAAACAAGACAAATCCGTGTCGATCGCAACGCGCGTGGACTCTCCTTCTTCGCTGGAAGTCGGCGCTCAATTTTCGTTCGGCTCTCAGCCGCGAGGGAATCCCGAGGTGGCTCGAGGGAGATCCGCGAAGCTGCATCGGACGTTATCGGAGGATTCGTCGGAATATCCGAGGTGCCGCAACGGTATCTCCGCTTTAAACGAGAAACACGGAATCGATGCCGTGTATGTTTTAGCGTTGTGTGTTGGTAGGCAGTCGGCGGGATCTTCCGGCGCGTGTGTGTATGCGAGAGAAGAAATTACTTAGCGCAGAGACGTAGGCCTTTCTCGCCCGGAAGAGGAAGGTGTCGGGGCGGTCGGAGATGTGCGGGAACGCTCGCTGAGTATCGGCCTACGATAAGTATTTTAAGCCTTGAGCCTTGAGAAATTCACAGTCGAATGTGAGGAGAATAATTAACTGTGATTAGTCGATTTCTCAAGGATTCAAATACCTATTGCAGACCGACACTTACGAGCTCAAGCGACGTTGTTTCGCGTTCCGCCAAGTTCCGGGGGTTGACGTGAAATAATAACGCGCTTTCAATTTATAATTGTACATACATCGCTCGCGCGCGAGCGGTGCGGGGGAATATTTATTATATATCCGCACGGTGTGTGTTACAACACACGGCGGCCTCTCCGAGATCGATGCTACATCGCCGGAGGAGAACACGCTCGCGTGAATATCCGGGGCGTTTGTCGCATTCGCGCGCTTTCCCGAAGACAAAGTCTCAAGACCGGCGACACTTCATTAGCTTAAATTAACAGCGGAGAGCGGGTCGTTACTTGTTTTCAAGCAGCTGATAACGAAGCGTGTGCTTCAGACTCGGCGGCGGCTCTTTGAAGTACGAAGCTTCGAGATCTCTCATCCCGCTCCGTTCGAGATTTCATCGAGAGCGAGAGAGAGGTTGCTTGTGAAAAGTCCCTGTTCGCGGGCGTGTGAGAAAAGGAGATCAGGATGCATCCTCATCTAATCGGTTAAGACACGTAGACACTCGTGTGCTCTGGTGTGGCACGGGCGGTCGGTCGGACTCCAGGGACCCGGAAATGAAAATATCGCTCCGGTTCCGGTCCACTAAAATATTTAATGAAGGTTCCGCTTTCGCCTTCGGTTTCCTGGACAATGAAAGTATCGGTGAGCCGTAAAATTACGGTTTTTTCGGTTCTGGTTCCTTAAACTTGTTTCCCCCTATTGACATTTTTATTGACTTAAATTATACGTATATATATATACATACGTATATGATAATATGTTAGAAAAAATAATATTTCCTCGATATAAGTGGCATTTCTTCACTATTTCCATCTTCTGCTCTTTTCTCGATATATAACGTTACCCCTGTTATTTGTAACCTCTTCCTAACGGTACATGTAAATTACGCAGATTCTGAAAATATTCGGAGAATATGTTCTGCTTTCTCGTGAGAACTAGAATTCTATTGTGAAGTGGAAAATACGATTACTTAAAATCGTAGAATAAGAACCGAAATCGTGAACGTGAAGAGACCGAAAAAAATCGAACGGTTCCGATTTCGGTTCCGGTTCTATAGGCTTTGTAAAATTTCGGTTTACGGCTCCGACAAAAATACCGGTTTCCACACGGTTTTCGGTTTCGGTTCCAGTCCGGGTTCCTGAGTCGGATCGAGCACAGCTCGAGCGATGGCACCCCAAATAGGAAGTAAACGCTGGCGAGGTACTGGCTCAGTGCCGATTTTTAGTGAATAGAGGCCGATTTGATACTGGTGGAATATTGGATGATAACAATGGGCTAAAACTCGAAAGATGGTACTGTGAGGGCTCAGACACGACGAAAGGAATAAGAAACGAGAGATTCTAAGAGTTTTAAGAGAGAGAAGGTCATTGAAATTTCTCAACGTGATAAAATTCAAACGCGAACTTAGCGATAGTTGCACAAAGCGATAGGAAGAAACAAGAAGAAGGAAGAAAAAGAGAGAAGTTGGCATATTACTTCGCCTTCCTCGACATAGGGAACCGATGCGACGAGGGGTCTGCGATCTGTACGAAAAGGACAGTCGTAAGGATGAAACACTGCCTGCGAATGATTCACCGGCCGACACGAGACAGCTCGGCTGTCTTCGCGACGTCGATGCCGCGATTCACCGCTACTTTCGTATCGAATGCGAATCGTTTTTGTATTCAACAACTCGACGTATATCGACTACGCGTAGGTAGAACTTTAGGTAAGACCATTAGCTAGAAAAAAAAGTAAAGCAACACAAGGCGCCTAGTTAGAGAAGCGTTGATTAAAAAGAAATAAAACCGCGAGACTTTTATTAATCACACACCCACACACACACCACCGAACGAATGCCTTAATCGGGGAACTTTTTGTAAATCGGTAGCATGGACTGAAGAGAAGAGAAAAAAGGAAAGAAGAATAAAATTGAGAAACACACAAATGTCGCACAAGCTCTGCGGAAGATCGCTACGCATCGGTCGGTTGAATTCGGTTAAGTATTTCTCGCGGAGTAAAACAGGAATTGAGCGCCGTAAGTCGTTTAATAAGAGCGATAAACGCGCGCGCGCGTTTTGTACGGCATTTCAATTATCGTCGATTGGTCATTGGCGTTGATTAATTGCGGTGAAATAATAAAAAGAAAGTCTCCATTATATCTTTAGAAATGCGTTGAGTCATTACCCTGTAAATAATTTATCGGAAATTACGGCAACGTTGTGGAAAACAACTTCGCGCGTGCGGTGCATGACGAATTAATTTCCGCATTAATGTGCGACAAGTTTTAATTGCCGATTCAGCAATAACGATAATTATTTCGAGAGGTATTTCAGCGCAGGACGGTAATTACGAAATTTCTCGCATTTAGAGCCAGATTGCGTGTGTACACACAGACACACGATGCACACGAGAAGTATATATGTATATGTATGTAAATCGTACGAAAGAGCGACACTAGCCGTATGTACATCGCAATAAAAAACCTACTTATCCGCTAGGTATCGTATTTTCCAAACTAAGACGAGAATTGTTAGAAAGATAAGAAAAAAAGAGAGAGGGAGAAAGAGAGAAAGGAAGAATAATGAGTCGAGTGAAAATCGATCGCAGGTCGGTCAGTAACTTTATTATCACGTCGACTAAAGTAAGAGTAAACTGTAAAAACCGACGTGGCAGAGAATACCTAATTTTTCAATCGACGAACTCTAATTATTCCGTTTAACTTGGGATTTGTGCGTGCAAGTCTCCACGTAAGTCGCGATAGCGTCGCGTCGCCGAATGAAGACTCTCAACTATTTCGTCGAAGGATCCTCGCCACGCGCGTAGTTTAGTATAAAAATCTTCTTCGGCCTTTTTATTAGAATTTTTCGATACGGCGGCTTTATTTCGTACTGTTACGGACAATTTGCGAAACACGACTGTATCGCAAAATGATGTATATACCTATAACATGACGTATGTTTGTCAATAAATAATTCGTACGATGAAAATGCTCCGTTGCTATTTATTCGTCATGGGATCGTATCAAGGGATTCGTAAGTATCGTAATGTCGGGTAACTTTGACCTAAAATTTAACGCTTTTCTATCTACTAGATAAAATTAAAAAAAACTATCAGTTGTTATTACATCTAATATAATAATATAATTTCTTCTTCTTTATGACAACGAATAATGGTGAAATTTTAGCGAGTATTTTAAGTTTCTTCGATTTTTTAAAAATTCGAAAAATTATTGGAAATTTGGGACAATGCTGTCAGGATTTGAAGTAACTTTGTCCCAAGTGCTATATTCCATTGATTTGGAAGTGAATTTGGAGAAACTCTTCTTGAATCAATGTAACAAATCAAAAATTCTTAAATATTAACAATGCATTATATATATGATTACGTATAAGTTGTTGTAATTTCTAATTAGTATTACTACCTACATTTTTGAATCAGAACTAATTAAATCGAACAATCTGCTAAGTAGCTAAGAAATCAATATTTTCAAAATTTGGACCAAAGTAACCTCATCATGGAAATAATATCTGCACGATGTATTTCGAGGGAGAATCTCACAACACAACACTTTTATATTCTAAACTCTTAATCATTTATTTTGTGTGTATATATATATATATATATATATATATATATACATATNTCGCTTATATATATATATATATATATATCCCTTTAGTGATAATTTCGCAATAAAGTATAGATCGCTTAACATAGCCGAGGTAGTGAGCACTTTTGAAGTGTGCTGCGATGCAAAGAAGTGGCTTAAATACTTCATTGTCGGATTGATTTTAGTGCGTTTCGCATTAGGTAACTCAGTCAAAATACGTTTCAAAGTGCACTCGTGACTTGATGATCATCCATTGCGGATAGAGTTTCGCGTATTTTCCAACCGAGAGAAGAACCCATCGTGAATAATTAACGCATAATTGAACTTTGTAAATCCTTCAGCGTGGTAACGTTCGTACCATTTATGATATGGTTTTCCTTATATCTCAGCTATAAGCTCATTTTCGGCCAAAATATTTCCAAGATATCTTCGGGATCAGCGCTTTCGAGATTTACAGGCTATTATTTGTATAATTCCAAAAGCAAACAGAGGATCTCCTATAATCACGTTAAAATGAAATTCCTGAAGGGAGGGTCGATCGCACCGGTCCGACGACGAGGTTTGCGTATGCAATAATCGGCGTTAATGCTAAAACTTATCGACTATCGCTCGTTATCTCTCATTATATTTAACTCAAGTACGCTCGTAAATTGGTATATGGTATATTTACGGTCGTGATATCAATCTCTCGCGATACCTGTAAAAATAATCTCACTTTTTAAACATATCCTGCATAGAGCTTACGTAGAGAAATACGTATTTAAATTCTATATATGTATATTTAAGTTATTTATTCTCCTTTCTCATTGAATCATCTCTGCCGATGTTGAAACAATTTCCCGAACGAGTTTCTTGCAATGAAGAAAAAAAGAAATCGTGTCTCCGTGATTGATTGCAGCGAGATACGAAGAATCATTCCATTTTCCATAATGGCACAAATTTTATACTCAAGAGTAGAGATAAAATATGAATTAATCTACATACACATATTATACCTTCAGAATTAACTGGTAGGATATTGAAGTGGTTATTGGATTATTCTATCGTAACAATAGTAACAAAGATACTGCAAATTATTCGCAGCGATCCGAAACCTAGTCGGAAAACTAATATCCTCCTCTTTCGATACACATCGTCTTCTCGATATGCCTTAAAATATTTCTCATTCATCAGAAGCGTTACATATCCTACGGAAATTATATTTATAACCATTCGTAAATATCATACGCCTCAGGCTCGCATCGACCGAATGAAACCGGGGAATCCGTTCCCGAGTCTCCGGAGCCGCGCAACCGATTACAATGCGCTACTGATTGGAACCTTTTGCAATTTTACTTGTCGCGAAGCGCCTTTCGTAGCAGTCGTAGCCGACGAAGTGGACAGTTACGACAGAGATCGAAAACAAAATAACAAATCAACGAGTCAAAACGTACGTTGTTTCAACAATTTCGCTCGAGTTTGTGTACAACCGTTCTCTCGTGAGGAAGTCTCGTAGCGTAACGGCGTCCCTCCGAATAAAATCTATGATATACGTATTTCGATAGCGCCGCGCACACCCTTACACAAGTACATACATATATATATATATATATATATATATATATATATATATCTTTCGTATCTATCCTCTTAGTTGGGCCTTGTAGAAACGCATTTAAACCTGCCGCACTCGCTTTCTGATACTCGACGCGCCCTGAGTCAGTTATCAACATCGCTCGGATGGTGCGCGTCAAACCAATTAAAATCCGTCGCGCGACAACGACATCGCGGAGATTCCACGAGAAATCTTCTCGAATGTGCATCTCGTTATTCGATACGATACCGTGATATCTTCAAATATTTTACAGAATACGCGAGATACGTGTTGAATCTCAACGATCTCTCTCTGTACAAAATTAGATCAAACGCGCTCTCTCGTAATTATGTGCTAAAATCCCCCGAACATGCCGAGACACCTGTGTTATAAAAGTTCGGGTAAATGATAAATTCGCGCGTTCTCTCCTGGAATGCGACAAAGAATGCTTCGATATCAAAACCTCTCCGTCTCGCGAATGACAAGGTGAACGCTCCGCTGTTGCGCCCGAATCGAGTTTCGAGCTAACCGAGATTGAATAACACGGAAATATGGAGAATGAGAAGAAGAAAACAGCGGCATATCTTATCGTGATTAATATACAGACTTTAGTACGTGTACATTCCGTGTACTCACACTTGCCGTTTTTTCCCCCAATACGATAATGTGTATTATCCGTGATGTCTCTCAATTAACGACTAATTTGCGCCAAACATTGCGCCGATATATCTATATCCGTGAAAAAGCACCGGAAAATCATATCTCGCGAGTATCTTCGCCGCAGTTATACGTTACGAACGTGAATTAGATCCGAGGGTGAATCCGAGGGTAAGAACCACGAAAATAGTAGAAACTGGATGCGACTCGGTGACGGAAAATTCAAGAAGCTCTCGGCCCTCGATGACCCGTCGCATCAATGTCGAGCCCGTCGAACAAGGTGTTACTCTAATTATTTAGGCCCGTATTAATAGTCGTTGCTTGGAACTTGTCCCGAATGAGATACTCAGACCTGAATGAAGAGTCAGACCTAAGTTTTTCAGTTAAATTTCACAATGCACGTGACGTTCTACCCGTAACAGCGATTTAACTGAAAAATTCTGATCTAACTCTGAAATCGTATCTGAGTGTCTCACTTGAAGCAAGTTTTAAGTAACAACTCAGTACGGGCCTTAGACTTCGATATTACGCTATGTAAAAGTCACTATAGCGTGTATGTTGCACTATTAGATGTCGGTTGTCTTTTAACACACTAAAGGCCACTTTCACCAACTCCGGTTAACCAAATTGACTGATTAAACGACGACCAGCCAATTGCTAAACCGATCAATAAAACTGATATCGAATTCCGTTGAGTTAACCGTCGGTTGAATTTCACCGGAATTAATGAAAGGTCGCCCTAAGGATATATCGGATTGGGCTGAAAGTTGGTAAATGGAAAAACAGAAGACTCGAGACCAGGTGGTCTCCCAGTTCATCGGCAAAACAATTATGGGTTCATACGAGATGGTTCAAGTGGCTTCATGAATGGCCGGAAACGTCCTGTAATGACGGGCCCAATCGGATACGTCCTTCTGGATGGGGCGTTTTCAATGGCCTTCAGCTATATATGTATACATATATGTACAAAGTCTTACTTGTACTATGTCGCATACATTCACGATACCCATCCAGATTCGCAGACAATCTTCGGTGAACGGATCTACCACAGGCATACTTCCCAATCGCTTCGGTTCCTCACACACACACACGCGCGCGGATATTGTTCGATATGACCTGCCTTCAACACACATGAGCTCCCTCACTCACGTGTCACCAGGAATGTGTCACGAATCTCTCTCTCGGTAATACAGACCGCGACGGGGAGAATGTATCATACGTTTATACGCGCCGTAATTCTCGAGGGAACGCAAACTCCAAATCCTTTTCTGCCGTGTCGATGTCGAAATCAAAGCTTCATTACTTGTGTGACATCTAATTAACATATAATTCCCAGAGACGGTTGTGTATGGGAGAAACACGCCGCACGTCGCCGACGAAATAACAGACCGTTTCGCGTAGGTAGCGTGGACTGCCGACCGCATGCTATTTGCATACATTTGCGATGTGCAATTCTATTTCCCCCTTTTTCTTTTCAACGCATAGGTACATCCCAGAAAAAATATACATCGACGTGGCCGTTCGCCGACGACGCGTAACGTCCCTCCCGTTCTCTTAAATTTACACAATTAGCTTACGCCTCGTGGTTCCCGCGCGTGAAATTCCGGAATTGTGCTCGTCCCGGCAGCCGTGCTCGCAGTCCGTGTGTACATACATCAGTCGGGTTACGCTGGCGATTGACTACCTATCGAGTATTAATGATTCATCACAGTTGGATCGAGTAGTGACCGAGATTCCTCAATTTTCGTCAAACATCGCTCGCACTCGAAGCAACGACCGGAGACAATCGTGCACAGGAGATAATCGCAACGACTACGTGTATGCAACAACGATACCAGCAAGTTGGCTGTAAACGGATAAGCGATCGAGGAAGCGTATACAATACGAGATTGGCACTCAATGAAATGCCTTGTCATCACCACGGGTCTTTCGACCTGTGAAAACTTAATATGTCGTAATTGAAGCTTATCGATGATGACGGTTCTTTCATCGTCGAACCTTTCGAATCATTTAGCTGCGCGTTTCGTCACATATCGACGATCAAATCGAATTGCGATTGTCACCTCAGTCGATATCCATTAGATTTTCAACAATAAATGAGAGGGGGGGGGATAGAGAGAGAAAGAGAGTGAGAGAGAGAGAGAGAGGGGGGAAAGAGAAGAAGATTCGTACACAGTTGCGCCTTATCGCAGAAAATAAACTATTCTCATGTCGGACTGAAAAATGTTATCGTCGCACGGTACGTGGGTCAATGAGCGTTGTTTTAAACCCGGGACTCAATACGCTAAAATATTAACTAAAGCGAACGGCGTATCATCTGACGACGGGGGAAAGGAGCGCGATGACGAGCGCCGATATACTTAGGCCGATACTGTCTGGGGACGCGCAGTGGAGATAGTCTTTGTGGTAATACGTGGAAGGTGGATGCTCGTCCCCTGGCTTGCACCATTCGCCCCGCGCTTTGAACTCCATCTTGAGAAGATAAAGCGGATCGTTAAATATATAAATATATCGTTAAATATATAAATGATCGCTACCACTCATCGCGTCTTCCCAGAAAGACAGAAATGCTGACGGAACGTAGCATAAAAACATCTAATGTATGCTTCGTGATGCCGTCGCAACAGCACGATATATTTAAAACGTATTTGTTTTAAGAAATATTTATCACACCACGAATCCAGTATCGACTTTTTATCGATAATTCTGGTTCAATCGCGTTCTCTTTCGGGCAAAATAGATGGCATCAGAATATCGCTGCAATTTTCACGCCACCGGATGATCTTTTATGTACCGACAAAATGTTTCTTGTGGGAAAGCATTTTGACGTATTTATATTAACCACGATGCAGACAATATACCGAAATGTCTATCTGGGTTACTGCAATTCGTGCCTTCAAGTCGCTTCCTCACCTGACAGATATCTCGGCAAGGGGGACAGATCAGGGCACCTTTATGCAGCCATCCGTTCTGCATGATTCTTATAATGATTTCTTGCCCGGCGTGATAACAGGTGTAAGTATAGTTGCCGACCTGCGTAGTAAGAGAGATATACAGTCAAATTCACACGTGTATCCAACGAATTTCAAATTGGATTTCCTCGAGAACGAAGCCTCGTATGAAACCTACAATTTCAATCTATATTCTCGATTCACTTTTGCGCGGGAAAACATCTCCTTTTCCGTCATACACTCGATTTCTAAACGATTTGGACATTTTTTCCGATGCAATTTGGGATGCAAATGATGGTTCAATGGGAGAACTCGTTTCCGAAAAACAAGTTCTCCCATCGGACCACTGGATTGCGTTCCAAACTGCATCGGAAAAAAGTGTCCAAACTATTTAGAAACCGAGTGTACAGTCGGTGTAATATATGTTATACCATTTTCCTAGATTGAAACTTTGTATTGTTACACAATTTGTAATCATAATTAGAGTCATTATAACTAATGGTACTTTCGCGATTTTCAACTTTATGCGTTATATGTAAGGTTGAGAATCGTGTAACTTTTTATCTTAGGAACGGCACAGCATGCATGACACTGACCGTACCACAATTTTTGACACATTCTGTACATGTATATCACGTTCGTTATCAACGTCAGGCAAGTATGATGCAAATGTCTTTCATGAAAAACCATCGTCGCATATTGGATTGGTGTAAAAATACGTTCCGCTTTTTAATCAAAATGTATATATAACGTTCATTTATTTTAAAATACAATCGATCAATTTTAAATATACACCGTTTTTTGTTCGATAAGCTGTCATCTTTCCGATGACTGCATGATCTTGCATTCATAGAAATTATGGACTATCTGAACGAAAAATTGATTAAGGCCAATGTATCCATAATTAGATTCTATATTCTATGTTGAAAATCGTCGTAAGTTCGTCTTCAGATAATGCACAGATCGTTTCGATTGGCTATACTATATATAGTTTTAACATTTCGGAAAGAAGCCAGATTTTTTCCCATTTTTCCGCGGATTTTTCCTATCTTCTTATCTTCTTTATAGAAAAAGTAAATGTGATAGGTTCTAACTGAAGCAAAGTTTAACTGAATGTGCATTTTTCTGGACGAATTTTTCTACCCTTGAAAGAGAAACTGAAGAAATATAAAAGGAGGAAAAGTCGATTTTTCTCCGAGATTTTTCAGACAGCATCCAAAATCGGGACATAAGCGTCTTTAAAACATCCTTAAGAAGTCTCTAAGACGTATTACGTGCAGACGTCTTCAAGACGTCTTAAAGATGTTTTAAAGAAGTCTTATGTCCCGACTTTAGACATTGTGCTGTCTGGCTTGACTATGAATACCGGCCTATGAAACGGAACGAACTTTTGCATCAACCCAGTAACACGTAACAGCGAAATTCTTTCTTCTATATCCACATTACCAAACTAAGTCTGCTTTGTACGATTATGTGGCAAGAAAAATAATACGATGTAATGCATGGGGAGAGTTTCTCAAATAAATCCTGCACTAATACAAAATTATAGTTACTTTCGGTGCCAACCATATTTTATAATAGTCTGCATTATGCATATATAAGGTTATTATCACTGATAATATAGCATAACATTTACTAGAAAAACGGTTCTCCTGTTTTTATGGTTAAAATAATCAAGTAGGTTGGCGCCGAGAATGACTATAATTTCCTATCAGTTGTTGCGCGAATGCGATATATATCGTCTCCCGATCTCGATCCGCACGGTTTCGTAACTCCGTTACGGAAACCTTTACGAGCGTCCGCGGTATCGCGATGTAAAGTACTCACCATAATGTGCAGTCTGCCGGCTTCGCACTTGTACAGGTAACAACCGGAGCCCCAATGCTGCCACTGGCGCGCTTGTTTGCAAGTTCTCTCCTCCCACATGTCGTTAGTGTGGTCAAAGCACCTCGAGTGCGGGCCATATTTCTCTAACGCGAAATTCTTGTCCGGATCTGAAAGAAAGGGTCCACTTGGGGCGAGCCAACGAGAGGGAAAGGAGGCGAAAGAGAGAGAGAGATAGAGAGAGAGAGAGAGAGAGAGAGCAGCTATGCTACGCTATGCGCGCATTTCTTCGTGACGCGCGAAACGTCGTCGTGCGAGCGACTTACGCGGATTATTCTCCTCGTAAAGGCAGTGGGATCCTCTGACCACTATATTTCGTGCCCTCCATGTGAATTCCTGTATATACGGGCAGTAATCCGCCAGGGACACCGATCCGCCGTAGTATTGTTCCTCTCCATCCGGTACGTGGGGAATCGAGTCGAAGTTCTACAATACGAGAGAGAGAGAAAGAGAAAGAGAGGAAAGGCCGTCAACCGAGAATCTTCACACATGTCGCGAATTCTCTCGCTGTCGATGCGACACGTCGGCGCAACTCGGAGATATGTCATGAATTCGCCGTTTCAACAAGTCGCCAGAGACGCGATATATTTCTTACCTGGTATTTCTTGGGCAACGGTTGCTGATGCTTCACCAGGTTACACAGAGCGACCGAGCTCCGATCGTCCGTACACTCGGTCTGCAGCGGATCCTGTTTCACTTTGTTGCAGAAGGGATGTATCGACTTTCCACTGAAATATTAACACACCCTCGTATAAGCGTCGGCGACGACACGACGGAGCTGAGCCGCTCCTTGGAGTATTTCAACGTTTACTCACGATAGAGGCGATGATTTGGAGGATATCCACTCCTTGCAGGATTTCATGGCGAAATTGCAGCCGAGATTCTTCCCCCATCCCAACTCCTGCGCCATCGAATAGTTGGCGCTATACCAGCCGGTGTCCTCCATGAGGGCGAGCGTTATCCTCGAGTAAACTGGATTTTGCGTATGCGTACCCGTCATGGCTTCGTTCTGAAGAAACGAAATAGATCGAATTATACAGGGAAAAGTATTATTTTATCGTTTAGTTTGAGAAAAACGAATACTCAGTTTACTTTTCTTGTTTTAAATCATAGAGCTGCCTTCAACATGGAATATTTTCTTGACAAGTCTTAAAATATACTTTATCACAAATTTTATAAAGCTCGATGTTACGTATTCAGAAGAAAAATTTATTCTCTTTTCAAGGACGCTATAAATTTTATCGAAAAGAAAAATGAAATTCGGTTAATTTGAATATTAAAAAAATCGACATTTGTTTCAATTTAATATATTCTCGATTGAAGTAAATTTACTAGAATTCGGGACATATTTTAAATAAATTTGATTCTTACACGAGGGAAATATTATAGTGAAAGTTACCACAAAATTTTGTAATGCCGGACTATACCGGAATTATGACTGAAATTATTATGTGTGTTGTAACTTTTAGTGGTGTGTATAATGAAATGTACGCCATTAAAAATTGCAACACACATTCATAATTTCAGTTATAATTCCGATATTGTTCAGTATTACAAAGTGTGGTGATAATTTTTATCACAACATTTTCTCCGCATATGATGTATGAAATATTTGCGGATATATAAACTTATGAAATATTTGAAACAAGTAACATTTAATTGAATTTCCATTTCCGAGAAAGGAGAAACCAACGGAATCTCGAGGTCGGCAAATTTCGCGAGTCTCGTCGTTAGGATGACGCAACTACTGATCAATTCATTTTACCAAGGAACTCGAGCAAAGGAACACGTGAGTGAGATCTCATTCTCGAGAAAGGAGACAAGCGAAATGATCAAAAAACGCAAGACACACGTCGAGCGTAACCTCGTCTTCGAGAGGGGAAACTAGCGGGACTCTCAAAAGCGGCGAATTTCGCGGATCTCGCCGCTTCGTTCTGCATCGCGGCGGCCCCGAGTTTTCGCGTATATATCGCGTTCCAATCCATTTGCGTAGCTGCGAAGGAAAACGAAGGAGGAGAAGGAGGAGAATCGAGAACTCGAGATCGCGGTATATACGCACCTCGAACACGCGCTTCTCCCAGTGCGTGAGAGCGGTGCCGTCCTCGCCCTGGTCTTCCAGTTCCGCGCCCTCCAGTTCCGGGCAATTGAAGTGCGCTTGAACCTCGGCGCGGACCCGAGGCGTGACTATCATTTGCATCGTCCTCTTCACGTAGCCGTCGTGCACTTGCCAGTGAGGCCGGACCACGGTTTTGATCGTGTTCTCGCTCCACTGATGCGTTTGTAATCTGTCCGAAACGAGTATCGGCCCGTTATTAGCATATGCTGATTCGAGATGGCCGAGGGGTCGCGTCGTCCGATCTCCGATAATCTCGCCCGCCGGCGCGATGCGGCGCGACATCGCGTACATGTCGCGCAATGACCGATCGCACGCGAGCATTCGTGTAACTAGCGAATGCTCGTCGCGTCTTGCTCTGAATGTACTGGCAGAAAAATACGTAATATTTGAAATTATAATGGCACAATTACAAATTTATAGCCAAGGAAACCATAAATATAGCGAATGCTACTGCAATATAGATTATAATTAATATGTAGGTATAAATGACCGACCAATGTAAATTTTTTGTCGGGTGTTATGATTCTAAGTATAACTCCAGTAAAATTGTAAATGTGGCGTGGTGACAGAAATTGACTGTTTCATATATAGTTGACTCTCTTTAAAGTGTCATCGGTGTATTATTACCGAGAAGCAGCCAATAGTCATTAGTGATCATAGTTACAAGTATATCACGGCAAATCGGTAAAATTTCGCAGCAAAAGTCTGTTAACAGCAGCAACCGTTTCCGTCGGAGAAATCTAACTGCAGAAATAGTGAGAAAATAAATATTATTTGTCACTTCTTTTTCAGTATCTCAATCATACTCTCAAGATATAGTCAATGATTTTACCTGACACACGATGGAGTATTTTTAATTATGACGTATTTTTAATATTATTAGCCCGGTGGATCTTGAATTCGAGGCCTCTTGAGTCTGCTATTATATTAAACTACGTCAAATACGTCATATGCTTGAATATATATACGATATATACATATATTTCTGCTACGAGACGTGTAACAGCGATTTGCACGGAATCTTTCACTGGCCAAAATCAGTGAATTATCAGACAAAAGAGTCAAGTGGAAGAGTTGCCTCTACAATTCAAGGTCCGCCAACATCGCCATCGGACTTTTCGAAACGCCGTCGGAAAATAGAAGATCGCAGAAATAAATTGAAAATCCGCTCGCATCACACGCGACGGTGTATGTACGTGTACGTCGAGAGGTGTCCCGACACGATTATTTACTCCACGCATCCTCTCTCGCCGTCTCGTTTATTTTTGCTCGCGCATCAGCTCGTTCCCCAACACGGCATAATATATATCTCTCCGTATTTCCCGCGCGCGCGTTCGCACGATTCGATTTCTATATATACACACCAGCCGGGATAATAATGACGCGGTTTTCTGCAACATATTTACTGTGTGTCAAACATCCAATATCTTCGTGACTTTGCAGCGCCGGCAGATGAATATAATTGCGCTTCATCTCTCCCTCTCTATCGTGCGCTCTACGTCTTTCTCTCTTTCTCTCTGCGTTCATCCCCCATATAAAGTGATTGATGCGATACGTCGGCGAAACGCTGTTTTCGACAGCGACCAGCCCCTCCTCTATCCTATTTCGACATGACGGATGAATTCGCGAATGGCCATTTTGCCGGGAACGAGCACGAGGTGAAAAATATTATTACGCTTGAACGTCAGCGCAAAATCGCTCGTCAGCGTATCTCATATGCATAAATTGTTAGGTGCGCGCGCCGCTGCTCGAGTGCAGAAATAGCGTGTAATGCGAGCGGAGAAATTGAATGCGAGTCTATGCAGTCTATGAAGGGAAAAAGTAAAAGAGAGAGTTACGGTTTTCGGATTACGAAACGATGAGTTGGATGACACGATGGTGCGCGAACAGAACCGTGTCGTATATTTCTGCGTGACACTCGTTGAATCGAATTACGTCGGGCTCTTCCCGCGCCTCGCTGTATGCGTTATTCTCACGCTGATAGTCGTTCAACGAACTTCGCCGTGACAATGCACAGATATTTGAAAAGACTGTAACTAGGAGCTTGATTTCGTAATTTTTTCCATATTTCGGGATAAATAATATCAAGCTTGTTACTCGTCTGGAAATCATTTGTTGCTCGTGGAAACGCTTTCGAGTCTCGTCTCGAGGGTCTTTTCGATCGTACGAGCTAAAAATGTCGATCGGCCACTACTACGTCACGCGTCAATTTGCACTTTCGGCTCGAACTAGCTGTTTCGCAATTCCGCAGTTCGGTTATTAAATTTAAACGCTCGAATAAACGAGAATAATTTGCATTTATGTGAAACAGATAATTAGAAGCCGGGTAGAAACAAATGGAAATGTAATTGACGCTAAAAACGCGAAACGAACTGGCCGGTGAAACTGGCAATTTCGGGCAAGGACCAATATTGCCAACTTAGATTATCTTCCATCATTTCTAGCTTATTTGACTGTCAATTAGAGTACAAAAATCATCGTAGCTGATTTTCGTTTCAACATATTTTCTGGATTAATTGAAAATTGAAACCGGGAATTTTCTTTCCCGAGATAAGCTAACTTTCTTCTCCTAAATTAAATTTTAATTAGACTATGGGTGATATTCGTAGTCAGATCTTGCGAGGAACGCAGTGGCCAATAGACTTCTAGCTTTTGTGGAAAAACGGCACGATATATGATCTTTCGTCGAAATTCATGCGTTTATTTTATATTACATATATTCACTGTAATGATAATGGCAATTGCATCCGCAAAACTACGTATCTTCTTTTTACATGTATGCGCACTCCCACATAGAGCGTGTACGCATTTTCTACCTTCGGCTTATTTCTGGCTCATCTTGAAGAAGCATATGACGGATTTTAAAATGTCGACTTGGCAACACTGGTAAAGGCAACGTTGGAAGGAAATATCTCCGAGCTGGAGAAACGAATGAAGAGCTATCGGCTATCGGCGAAGAGCTAACGGTGTTAAATTTATTTAAAGTCCGAAGAAAGGAAAAGTACCTTTCTGTATCGTTTCGCAAACGATTACACCTAATACCGCCGTGTTGTATTACAAAGTCCATGTCCTGACGAAATCTAAGATTACAAAGAGACCCTCTTTCTCCGTGCGCCGTGGCGGATTAGCGTAAACCTTAAACGTAAGAGGATCCTCGTGGAGATATTCAGACGCGGTAGGGTGAGAACGCGCGAGCTCACGAGCAGATGGATGGCGGGAGATGCAAGGAAACGCTTGAATTTGTAACGGAGAACGCGCCCAGGTTGCGAAGCGAGGCGGAAACGGACGGAAAGGACGACTAGAACTAAAACGGGAAGCAACGAAAGACGACGGAGGGAAAGAAGGGCCGGCGAGGCGAGATGAGGTGAGCTCAAGCGAGGTGAAGTGAGGAGGTAGACGAGAGGTGGAAAAGAAGAAGGCGAGGAAATTAAAAGGACGAAGGGCTGCGATGAGAAGCAGAGGGGAGGGGACGACGAACAGCTATCTCCGACGAAAATCTCTGTCCCTCAATTTGAGTTCCCGCGACGTCGTCGTAGGGAAAAGAATCATAGAACTCGCGGGCGCAAAAAGTTGCCGAAAGTTTCAGAAGTTCCGCATACATTACCGGCGTGGCTTCATAATTCCACGACGTCGTGCTACGCGATGAGCGATGTTCTGTCGAAAAGAGAGAAAGATAGAGATAGATAGATGGGGACAGAGTGGAGGAAGAGAGAGAGAGAAAGAGAGAGAGAATTTCACCTTCGCGGCATCACTCGAGACGCAAATCAACGTTGGAATTCATGAGGCCGCCCTCTCTCTCTCTCTCTCTCTCTCTCTCTCTCCGGAGGAGGAGGAGGAGGAACCGGACACTTCAGGGAAAGAACGCGCCGAGAACATACTGGAAAATTATACGCCAGAGCGAGCTTCGTTCAGGAAGGGACTCGCGGAGAACGTCTGAGTCATTCCCGAAATCTATTACCACCCGGAACGCTGGTGGATCTGTTGCTGGAATTTCGCGATTCGAAGTGGAAAGGCGTCGATTTTCGTCGTCGAACGGAGAGGTCCGCGCCGGTGAAACGAGAGAGACAAGGAGCTACTGAGGATACAAACAAGCTGATGAAGGAAGGAGGAGGGTGATGGTGTGAGAGTGAAAGAAAGAGAGTGAGTGAGTGAGTGAGTGAGTGTGTGTGTGTGTGTGTGTGTGAAAGAGAGAGAGAGAGAAGTAATGGATGGTGAAACAGAAGGAAGCACACGGGAAGAAGGATTTCGCAGGGTGGAGAGCGAGGAGCTCTCGCATCTGCCAACGCCGGAAGCCAGTTCGTTACGGTCCGTCGACTCAGATAGAACGGGATAGCAGGAATTTTCCAATTTTAAAGGCAGATACGCCACCATCGGACTGTTGTTAAGAGGCGAGACGAAGAAAAAGACGAGCAGGAGGAGGAGGAGACGACGAAGAAGATGCCATCGTGTGATGAATCGGCGAACGAAGCCCGCTGTGAACAGTCGCTCGTCGTGGCCCCTTGTATACAAAATCGTCGTGACGATAAGCCTGACGAGATCGCTCGTGAGGATTAATTTGTCAAGCGAGACGAATTTCCGGCAAATCCGAGGCGGCAAGCGTGAAGCCGTCGAGAAGAAGCCCCCCACGTAGTACCAGCGTAGAAAATTTCTTGGGATCTAATTGGGATCTGGTTCGATTTTTCTCAAGATAATTGCAGGTTCCAGTTGGGAAACCCACTTCAGTTCCGTTCAGACGTGTTTCAAACGTACGATTCTAAGCAGGAAGCTTTAGCACTTTAGAAAGCGCTATGTATGGGAGAAAATCGGGGAGTTGTATAGAACATCGCATGTACACCGATAACGGCGTGCAGGGCGAGAGTTTTCATAAATCCTCTTCTAGATGCGAGACTTTACGCTGGAATATTAAGCTCCGCTCATTGGCCGGGGATGCACATGCGACGGGAATCGATTTCAGACAATGCGACATTTGGTATTCTAACTAGGGGCCATCAGATATTCCGTGAATACGTAACCCGTCGTCGTTTTCGACCGTCGGTTAGCAATCGAATTTCGAGTACATCCTCCAGCGTTCACCTGAATTTCTTACGCCGCTCCACCGAGGCTAATAATTTAACGCCCGCGCAATTGTCTATTCTCCGCGTTTTCCACACTTCGCCGTTATAAAGGAATTTCGATATAAAGACGCGCAACGAGGGGAGGGGAGAGAAAACGTACTTTTCATTAAGGGGCGGTTTCCCGGTATCGCTTCTCCGCGGTGTCCTGGGCTCGCCGTTCTCGTCCCTGTAGAAAGCGTAGAGGCTGACGGAAAATCCTAAGGCGTGCAGGATCTCGTGCTTAACGGTGCTGAGCAGCGTTTCCAACTCCTGCGGTTTCGTGCTGATGCTCCCCGGGCATAGGTTGGCGTGGCCGGCTATCGGCCTGGAAGCAATTAAGTCCGCTTCAGCGACCACGGAGATCTCCTCCCGCCTTCATTTTAATTATACCGGCCCGAATTCGCGTTAAATCTCCTCCTCCCGTTATTTCCTCGGGACTGCGGAGCAAGCTCTTCCCGGCCGTCATCGTGACGATGACGAAGCGGACACACACGCGCCGGCGCAAAAACAAACATTGTACGCGCGCGTAGCACGCGCGTAGATTTGCATAGAAATCGTGCCGCGATTTCCATGAGAGGTTTCCGTCGGGTCGATACATTAAGTGCCATGTGACGTCGTATGTTATGCAAAGTATGTCTTTTTCTTCCGTTTTCCGCACCTGGAATATTCCCGGGATTTTTCCATAAGCAAACGCGACGCGAGCGCGACGCACGAATACCGGTCGATCTATCACGATCAGACGTCGCGCGAATAATAAAATTCGCGCGAAGCGCATTTACATCGGCCGGCATACGACGCGTGCGATGTATGTACCTGACAGACAAATTTAATCTGCTCAATATTCGCGCTCGCGTTTCGGCGGAGTCATCGAGTTAGACGTCACAGGCGGAGAGAGAAAGGGGCGCGCAGGAGAGGAGGTCGAGAGTCCCCGCCTCGGCGATTCTCGATCGCGAAATTGGTCCTGCCCGAAAAATTCAGAAGGGGGAGGATCGATGATTCTAACAATGTCGCGTGTATTTATGCACGTACGTGCGCGAATAAATTACGCAGCCGAATAAATTACCGATTTCCTCGTTGTCGAATGCGCAATCGTAACGACTGTTTGACGACGAATTAAAACATTTCGGAATAAAAATAGATTTAAACAGGCGCGGCGTAGCGACAGTCGCCGCGGATAAAAAAAGGGACGTGAAATATTTCACTTTAATTAAAGTCATTATTTCGAAAAAGGCCGTCGGTTGCCGTTGTTAAATCGCTCGACCCGCACAACAACAGTGTCTCTTACAAATTCTGTCAAATATTTAATCCGACGTCCCGATGAAATATACTCATGCCAGATGGTGTTTGCCTCCGTTTCGTTCGTACAAACGAACCAGGATTATGCATGCTTCAATCATGGCGGGCTACTTTTACAGTATATTATTAACACAGCACTCGCACGAATGCGTCAAAGCGTTGCGAAAAAAATGAATGGCGTATATGTGTTAGACGTTCGTAAACAAAAAAAATAAAAAAATAAAAAAATAAAATAAAAACACACTTTCACGTTGTCGCACAAATGGATATTTAATTTTCAAAAAATTCTTTGACACTTCTTAATTATTATTGTGATACAGGAAAGACCGGAGCTAAAAAGATTAATTATCACAAATATTTTACTTAATAAAGGAGCACATTTTTTCTATAGTGTAGGTTGGTAGTGTCGTTTTATCGCGCGTTCAAAATGGCTTATGGCCAACACGTGGCGTGTGGAACTTACATTTTTTAAAATTGAACGCGTGTTGAATAAACTCTTTCTGTTTTCTCTATTTTTATTGGCCCATTAGTTTGGAAATTGCTGCTCGCAATTTCTCTGCAGTCATGAGAAATTTTGTAGCACTAACTTTCCCAATATTTAGTTAACTGTTATAGCAATATTGTACAGAAATATAATTTCTTTTATTCAAAATGGCTGTTCAGATTAAGTTAATTCAAATGTGGTGGCTGTGATGTATTATAACTTACATGTAGCATGTGCACGGCAGCATACACATGAATCGATGAATTTTGTTAGAATCAAGTTATCCAGTTAGATTGAGAAGTTATATTCATAGATGTAAAAGTTTTAGGTAGATTTTAGTTGTTTCTTCGATGGCCATAGCTCGAAAGCGTGATCGAAAAATAGAAGTGAAACTGCACCTGATCACGTGATGCCATTAACTTTAAGACTCCTGATCCCTCGCTGCAATTATCTTTGTTTAATGACATCAGAAGCAAGAAGAGATATGCCAAGAATTCTTGCGTCTTGAGTTCAAATAAAATAATAAACTCACAAAATGACATTTGTAATCGATTCAGAACGCTTGTAAAATCTTTCAAACATTTTTCTTTTATTCGAACAATCAATAAATAGTCGTAAAATTAGCTTGACATGGAATCTTTCTTTTTAACCTCTTTTCTCATGATTTGATTAATGTTAATTTTACGATTATTTATTGGTTATTGAGGCAGGAATAGCACGTCCCCTGCGAAACCATGAAATATCATGTGAGTCATGTGTATTATTTTTCTTCACGATAAAAATTTTATTACGCAGCTAATCATATCTGAATTTACCACTGTTTTGAATAAAACTTATTTGTAAATAATTTATATAAATAATATTCCAGTAGTCTGTTTCTCAAGATCACAAATATTTTTAAAATGTCGGAATAACATTTCATATATATATATATATATAAAACATTATTCGTTTATCGTTTAAGCATATTATTTTATTTGCAATCGTCTTTTCAGTGGCATCGGTAAACAATTTTTTCATATGAAATAAGTTTTATTTACACATAAAATAGCGGTAAATGCAGATAGTACTTATTTGATACGAAAGAATTTTTCACTGATGCCACTGAAAGAACGCTTATAAATAATAAAATAGTATGCTTAAACAATACACATATAATTTTTCATATGAAATTTTCATTCCAACGTTTTGAAAATATTTGTGGTCTTAAAAAAGGCCGATGGAATTTATACAAATTGTTTATATAAATTTATTTATATAATATAATAATTTTATTCAAAATAACTATAAATTCAGATACGCACAATCGCGTAATAAATTCTTCAGTAAAGTAGAATAAAAACAGTCTACATAATTCCCGTGGCTTCGTTATTTCGTGGTACACATTTCGTGGTTCTGTTCCTGATTCACGCGTAATCTAATACATTAATTCGACAATTTGAAATAATTCTCATTTAAAAACTATCATTTTAATGAAATTTTGGTAAACGAGAAATGCCTTTGATTAATATCAAGAATCTCCCGATGCACTCTCAGCATGCGGTTTTCTGGGACACCTTGTGTATATAATTTTATATATAAGTTATATATATAAAACTATTTCTTCTAAAAGTTAAACAAAATATAGTTACATTAAAATATATATGATATTATGAAATATTGCACATATCTATTTTCAATCAATATATAAAAAGTGGAAATAAGCCTCGATCTCTTCTATACAATTTCAACGAATAACGTTATACCGTTGGACTCGTCTTACAACGTACGATGAAATTTTCGTCGAACAACGAACTCACCGATCCAAGGCAGCTTCTTGTTGGCAATGAGCGGCGTAGGCCACCGTTAAACCTTTGTGACACCTCTCGGTCTGCATGGCGGACACGTAGAAGACGAAGTCGGCACCGTCGATGCCCGGACCCGCCTTGCTACCTGCAGCTACCCCGCAATTGTGCCCCGTCGCGTTGCACGTTCTGCAAACCTACGCAGGTGTATAGATACACACATGAAAAACCGTACGGAAGATCGTTACACAGCGATTGATCGTGACACAGCGATCAGTCCGAAGAAAACGCCGCTGTCGTCTCTGTGAAATCCCAGTTCAGTTTTCACTTTTCGCGAGTCAAATCGTGCAATCGGACTAATTATCAGCGAGAGGAGAGGAAACGTCCCTCTCGGGAATTTTGCGCCGACGTGACGCGGAACGATTTCTCGCTCGTCGTAACGAGCGTTGGACATGCGAATTACTGCAAAGAAGATCGCATCTCGCGAGACAACGAAGTATCCGAAAACGTTGACGCCGACAACGAGCGGGGTCAGAATCGCATTACCGTCCCGGACACCTCTAGGATAGGGTAAATAATTTTACACTGTCAGCGAATGCCTCCGTCGACGAGAGGTTGACGACGTCGTTCCCCGATCCTCCCCTCGTGTCCCGTCCTCTAATAAGTTATCCGACACCAATTCGTCTCTGAGGGCCGTTCATCAATTAGCGCCTCCCGTTTCCAGTCGGCCGTCGTCAAAGCACGGCTACCACCTCAACACGATCTTCGGCAATCGATCAAGATGAAGCGCCGATGAGGTTATCGCAGTTACCGCGTCATTCCGACGGATATGCATGTTCCGCGCAAAAACATTAAGATCCTGCCGCCGCCTGTCGTGTTCACACGCTCTCCCTCCCTCCGCGGGATTCCCAGCCGAATTTTTCGGCCGAATTCAATCCCCGGCTGTTTTCATCGCGAATAACAACGAGAATTCGCGATTAGCGATTTGCATCGAGTAGAAATGTGCGGACAATTTACACGAGGATAGATTCGATCGCCGGTAATTTGCCGGTTTTAATGGCCATCGGTTAATCGTGGCGATGGGTTTTATTGGTTTTATTATAGTTTCCCTGACAATTGTGAGTACAAACTCCGGGAATATCTCGGAAATAACATTATTTTGACGCTATATATATATATATATATATATATTATATTATATCGAGAGGCGGGAAAGTATTCCGGACCGATAATTGCAGGGTCGCTTCACGTCGTATTTACGTAGCCGACCGCGAATAATGGCGATACTCGATTCTCTAATATACTAGAATTTACCTCATTTGTATCGAATGGCGGACGGCGAGTTGTAATTCAATCGAAAGCCAGATTCAACAAGACTAGCGAGTCGCAGAATGAAACCGTGCGAGCCCGTACGTTCGCATGTTAAATGTGAAGCTCGTCGATTCGCTAAAATCACACACATCGTTTTCGGCGTGCCGCGTTTATAATATCATTAACGGAATTACCAGCGTAGAACGCGGCATAAATGGTCGCTATTTAGACGGTTCTTAGATTTACATTTAACACTCATTTTACACGCGCGACAAATTGTTAATACACATATTCCCGATACCTGTCGCGCGGTAAATAATTAACGCACACGGTATCGCGCCAATTATACCGAGCATAAATTGTCGGATACAAATAGCGGGGAGCTTCGTTCCGCAATTAACTCCCGATTTTATTCGAGGAGTTTCACATCGGTGGACGGAGCGTGAAAATTTTCCGACTCTGCATATCATATCAGCCGAGTTAACTTTACGGTCGCGTAATAATTCACGCAGCAGATAGAATATTTCTCCAAATTTAGTTTAGCAGTCACACACAGTTAATGGACATGTGTGAGACGGCGAGAGTATGTGGAAAGAGATAATAAAATGTGCGATGTCCCAGAAGGTGCGCGCACTCCATCGTTTTGTCGACTGCAGCCTCTCTCTCTCTCTCTCTCTCTCTCTCTCTCTCTCTCTCCCTCTCTCTCTCTTTCTCTCCCTCTCTGGCGAACTTTTAATCGGTTTTCCCTTAACAAAAATCTAACCGGAAGCTACGCTCTCTCCACAATTTCTCAATTTACACAACGCGAACAAACACCGGCATTTGTAAAATCCACCGGAATAAGCATAATCTCGCACTGATTAATTAAAGGAATAATATACCGCTTCTCTCTCTCTCTCTCTTTCTTTCTCTCTCTCTCCGGCGATTCGCCTGCATGAAATACGATCGTGAATTTTTGACTAATCGACGGCGGTAACGAGCGAGCAACCGAATTGCCGATTCCACGTTCGCGACGCTCGAAATACGGCCGAGCCAATTTCGATCCGCTCCTTTGACCGGCCCCGGATATTTATTGCACAATTTAACTCGGCCCGGAAAACTTATCGGGTAATTACTTACGTCGAGATGGTCCTCCGGGACGACTACCTCGCCGCACATAGTAACGGGACGGCAGGTGTCTATACAGTGCGTATGGTGGTCCTTGACGAAAACCTGACTGCTCTCGCATTTCCTGCAGGCATATCGGAGACGACATACTGAAGAAATTGCTCGAGAATATAGCACAACACGAGAATATAATAAGGTCAGAATTAGATCGTGAAATATAAGGACGAGTTGCCAAATTCGTATACTTAAAGTATCTTTGAAGCGCTCACACGGAGAAAAGTAAATTCACTGTTGTAATGATATCGATCGCGACAGCGATAAAATTTCGTTACTACGTGATCAAACTAGCAAATTATTCGTAATTCGAGGAGAAATCAGTTTTTCTGCCAGGATCGAAAATATTCCAACGAGTGAACTCGTCCTTAGGACACGTTAATTTACTGTTAATCAACAAGTCCGTTTTGCCGTCCACATAGTAATTGATAGATTTCGCTGCGACAGTATGAAATTTGCTGTGCCAGCAAATTAGTTCTCTCCACGTGTAGCTGCTCCGCGCCTCACGCAGAGGCGCGCCGCGAAAACCCTGGAAATTACTTACGGAAATAAAGTTCCGAAATTAAACTGTAATATTATCGCTATGTTAGACTCAACGCGCGCGAACTCGCGCCCGTCGCGGAGTCGTTCGACGTCGAACGAATTCGCGACGTAAATTAACGTACTCCAACCTCCCGCGGGGGAATTCATTCGGCGCAAATGCGGCGGCTCCGATGTAAATTCCCATAGTGATCGCGTTGAATTTCAACCGCCTCTTTCGCTTCGGCGGAAAGAAGGTTTCGTATTGTGTTCCCGCGGATCTGCCTTCATTTCGCCCTAAAGGAGGGAACAGCCATCAGAAGTTACAAGTGAGTGAGAGAGAGGTGCGGAATTTTATTTTCCTCTTTTATCGGACACGCTCTCGGTAAGAACTTTCGCGGAATTACCAGCCGTCACTTAGACGAGAGAGCACCCGAGGAAGTCCGTTGAAATTGCAGATATTAACGAAGGAAAACCGGAGAAAACGCGGAGTCCGGACGTCGTATTCCGGACGCGAACGAACGTGAAAGGGCATTCGCCAAGTTTCGATCGATGCGGGAATGCGCGAGGGGCAATTTCGAGAAATAATTAGCGACAGTATAACGCGATAGCCTGGATATTATACGAGCGCGGATTAAATATCCCATACGGGAAAAAAATACAGTTGTCCGTCGGTAGAATTGCTCGACAACGCTGTAATTGGAGCTGAATCTTCCCGATTCAATAACAATATTATTGCAACTAATACTCCGTGCATTGTTCCAATCATTTAGATACATTAGTTTCAATGATATTGATATCGAATCAAGACAATTTACTCAAATCACGGCGCTGTTGTACAATTCTACCGATATAATAGCATTCCTGCCCGTCTGTCGACGTGACGTCGATTTCGGCTCGGATACTCGAGTAATCAGATTTTTCGACACGCTACTTGGCGTCGCGCCGACCGCAAATTTTACCCTTTTCTTTTTACACGGAAGATCCGCTTCGGAGTGGCGTCTTTTGTGCGCATTTTTGAGCGCGTTATCCGCCCCGAGACTCGAGGCTCAACTGCGACGTTGATCCGAGGCGTCCCGATGGAACTAAAATGGCCATTGCCGAACAACGATCTTCCATCGAGGTGGCGCGATATCGCGCCCGGTATATACTTTCATAGAGTAAAAGCGGATACGGCTATATCAGACACGATGGCACTGGCGGCAAGCAAGGATAAAGAGGGCTCCAGGGAGAGGCGCTAAGGAGAAGGTGCACTTCGCTAAATAAACGCCGCGACGCCAGCCTGTTTGACGTATCTGGCGAGAGGACGTCTCGACCGTCGCGGCAAGACCGAAAAGAGGAAGGACATGCTCGAATTATCCAGCGGTGAATCTTCGTGGAAGTGTACATATACATTACATTAGCCTGCCGAGCCGATAAAGCGGAAGACGATTCCGGCTCTTGCGAGAGCGATTTATGCCCGCAGAAACGACGATGCGTCGCGCTTGATTGGCTGTTCTAATTTCGCCGACTCATTATAATTGCATTTCCCCCGGGCGGAGGGCATATTACGCGTAAAATATCGAAGTCACGGGAATATCGTCGATATTAAACGTATCGTAAGTGATACAATATACAATATATATTCGGAGCGATAACGGGAGAATTAATTAGATCAGGTATCATGAACAGACTGATTAATTTTCACCGGACAATATGCGGACAACGTCAATGTCCAATATTATGGGACATTGATCATTGCAAATTGGATGAAGGGCCGAGGGAATTAATTAACGTCGTATCAACAATAGGAGGAAGAACCGTGCGTTTGTTATATCATTGCTGTAACGCAAACCGTGCGATTCGTCGAGCCGCGCGAGAATCACGCCCTGGAACAGTGTCTTTGCGAGAAGGAAAGAAGATGAGACCAACCGGGCTGACCGATCAACCGTCACTGCGTCGCGCGTGATTTCGAAAAAAAAAAGGGAAACTCTAATCGACCGCTAATCCCGGGCTCTACGGCTCGCGACGGGTGTATGCCAAGTGTTTAAGTCGCTAATCGGATCACGTTCCGCTCGGGATGATTTGCATAAGCTAAAGCAGTTTTCCGGTTCCGCCGGGCGAATCCGGGTCCAAATCGTCGGAAACGAACATCTGCCGGAGAAAAAGAAAAAATGTGAAGGAGGAAGGGAGTGAGAGAGAGAGAGATTCTCGTTCCGAAGGTTCAAGCCGCAACGAAAATATTTCCCGCCCCGAAATCTGCTAAGATCAGGACATATGAGCCTTTCCGCAATTCTCGGAATTTACGATTTCGATCTCGCGTAACGACGAGCCGGAGAGGAGATCGCGGACCTCCGGATCGACCGGGGTCGCAGCAGGGGTCTGTAGGAGGAAGGAAACGCTGTCCGTAAATAGTACAGCAGTTTCCAGGCAATTTACTGTTCCGTTAAGAGTATCCTCCGGCTGCTTCTCTCCTGGCTTCCCGAGAGTTCGGGATCCGCCCGGGGAGAAAGGAGGTGCGACTTAAACCGTTCCTCGGTTACTGCCGACGCGAGATACATTCGTGTCAAGATAGAATCTCGCAATTTCGGGGATCTCGCTCGAGAGTCGGCTTCGATATCGGTAGCCGGTTTTTCAACGGAATTATGCGTATTTCCCTTTCTGAGGGTGCCGAGACGATTCCGTGCGTCCAATTGTAGATATAGTTCGCGCCACGTGAGGTACAGGGTGCTTTACATAAACCTATTCCTTTAGGCGAAAAGAAAAGGATCAGATTTACCTTTCCTCTTAGATAATATCAGGACGTCAATGGACGAGTTGTAAGCGGCGTGAAGCACGGAAGTGCTCGTCGCTGATCAGATACTCAAGGATAAAAACATTCAAGGAGGAACCTTGCTTTTAGATATTGTTAAAAATAAATACCTGGTAGTTAAAACCGGGCACCACTGGTTATCCTATCCCATTTGTCGAGAAGAAGTAACGAATAGTGATAACGCGACGAAACGAAGACAACCAACCGTTGATAAAAAAAAGTTCATACGACTGTTGTGTAAAATGCGAGACGAAAAGTGTTCTTCGTGATGATTGTTCCAGATTATCGGCAGACAGGTCGCTTCGAATAGAGACAAAACCTATAAGCCGTCGAGATACTCGAGACTACGGCGATTTATTTCAGAATAATTGTCCCCATATTTGCGCGTCGTGCAAATTTAATCCAACGTGGAAGCGCGGGCTTACAGAATTAACGCTTAATCCCTTTCGGATGACGATTGATCCCACTAAAATGACGTTCGATCCCATCTAAACGCACACATATGTGCAAACGATGAGTGCGCGAGAATCCTCTCTCCCTGCCACGGTAATAAGCGATGCGATACATTAGTAAATATAAGTTATAAATCACCCTCCGTAATCGTATCACCGTTGAGGTTTAATACACGCACATCCCTTGAACATACACGTGCATGCTGTTAAAAACTTGCGGTTGGAAAATTCAGGAGAATTTTATCTCACGCAAGAAATAAACTAATGTTCGTTTGATTCGTTAAGTACTCCATCATCGCGTTATATTTCCTATTATTACAGCACTTCTTCGAAATGTATTATAATAAGTGAAAAATAACATCACCAGAAGACAACAGATTGGACGTTTCCTCAGAAATCAGAATCGTCTTGCGTCTCGTCAATGCAGAGAAAATTGTATGTGTTTGTGTGTGTGTGTGTGTATGTGTTCAAACTGAATTTATGAAATAAAAGCGAGGCTAATGGCACTTAAGTCGTCAAAATGCAGGTAAACACGGTCATCGTTTTGTCACGGGCAAACGTAATTGCGCGTTAATACAGTAAAGCGGCAGCCGCGTAGTCTCTTTGACGGTGGTATTTTCAAATTTCAGAAATACTTTCCACCACGACGGCACGGGCGACGCTGGCTTCCAAAGAACTTTATCGTTCAGGTAACTTAAAGGAGTCCCGAGCACTTTGAAAGCACCACTCCGCCGCACTTACCCGGGACACGTAATGCCGGGAGTACGGATTTGTTGCAGTGACACGCTTTCTGCATTACCAAGAGCTCGTTGGCTGACAGCACCGACCCAACAACCCTTCGGTTCCTCCGAAGTCGTCTAACAGCTGGCGGAAACCGCACGATTCAGTTATCATGCGGTGGTCGGGCGGAAAAAAAAACCGATTAGGAATTAACGCGGATCGGGCGAGCAGCGACAAGTGCTGATATTCGACGGAACGAAGCGTGTATGTGTGTGTGTGTGTGTGTGTGTATATGTGATTCCGCGTGCGCAAGCTGTGTGTGTGGTAAACACAGCTTTCTTATCTAATTTAATTATCTACCGACGTCTCTCCCGAAGCGGAAGGTACGCGTACGGGCGCGAGTTTGAGAACCGGAGGCCCTTCTTTATCCTTCGAGAAATCTCCAGCGACTATATAAAAGCAGTTTCGAAACGGCCGGGGGTATTTATCTCCGTCTCGAAGGTAATATAAAAGTTGAAAAATTCGATAATAAAATTTCCAGCGAACAGTACAAGCCCTTCCCTCTCCTACTTCCTCTCTCTCCTTCCCTCTCTCTTTCCCTCTCCCTCAGTGGCGCTATTATAATACGCGACCACGGAATTTCGCAGTATACAAGTGATAATGCCGCTCACTTAGTGCTCGAGTCACCTTTGTAGCGGGCATACCGAGAGATAAAAGCAGAAGGCGTTTATGCGGCTTATATGTAAACGCGCATGTACGTAAGACTGGCGTACATATATATATATATATGTATGTACGCATGCATACGTATATATATATATATATATATATATATATATGCAAATGAGAATGCTCATTTTCCTTTGAAAGCGGAAATCCGTTATATTCGTCCTTTTCCTGCATCCTTTCGGCCACAATGGCCCCTTAGATTCTCCTTCGTTGCTACAGTAAGGAGCGTTAACGCGGTTCTAAAGCTGCATTAGTGTAGGTATAACCGCGGCATCGCTCCTCCGTAGAATTTCATTCAAACGCGTCTGTCTGCACTGCAAACGGAATCTTATCGTATCGGTGCGTTCCAACAGCACGGCATTCTCCGGCGTGTTGTGCGGTCCACGGTGTTAATCGATGATGTCCCTCAAGTAGAGGGATAAATAACGGCTCTGATATAATAGAAGGAATAAGGAATTAAATACAGGGAATCAGGAGCGAGGAATTAAATTTCTGGTGTGCGTAATCACGCGTGTTACAAGGTGTGACACTTTTTTTCTCTCTTGATCACCAGTCGCGCAAGTTCCGCTAGCATTGATAAAATAGATACATTGAGAAAAGAAGTAGTTCAATCGACAAAATCGGCGATCACTTTCATTAAACAATATTGTATCCACTGAACAAGGCGTTCCCAGAATTTCCACAAGCTTTTCAGATTATTTTGTTATTACCATATTTGTGTAACACAATAAAATACACAAATAAAAATATTATTTATAAACAATAAGTATGATTTGTGGCAATGTAATTTAAAGGAAATAAAATCTAGATAAAAATAAAAACAATTATTTAATAATTATAAAAGTTAAAATAAAATATACAAATACGTACAAATACGTCATCTTGCTCACACATGATATTCACGCATGATATATCATCTTACTCCTTGTCACTAATTAATTAAAAAAAAAATATTGCAATATGAGAAATGAGAAATAATAATACGTTATAAATGCGTTTTTAAATATATTATACAGTAGTTTTATAAAGGAAATAAAAATATTTACTATAATTGTGTAATTCTTTATGAGGAAATACCATTACAGATAAATATACCCAAGATACATTTCTTATTACATTATCTACTTTAGGTTGGCAGATTAAAGTTAAACCACAGCAGATTATTTATTATTGTTAAAATCTCTAGTGAGTCCGGACTCGTTATTTGTTAACTTAGAAAAATGAGAAAATCGTCATTTCACCCATTTTATCATCTTACCTCCCCCCATCTCCAGCATGATATTCGAATATTTCACGCCAATACAATTTCGCTACACGAGAAAATCGACGAACCATCCGGTATCCGAGATACTCGTGAAGTCAAGTGACGGACAAGCGCCCGAGTACCCGGGAATAGAGATAGCCCGGTTCACGACGGCACTAGTAGATACAGCCGGGAGCGGCACGGCCGGCCGGACTCGCCGGCGATGTAAACTACTGCGGCCTACACAAACGGGTCAAGCAGGATCGTACCGTACTATACCACTGCACCGCTGAGCAAATGTTGGCAGACTCTACCTTGCGGCGGGTAACGCCGACCGCTAAACACCACGTAGGGACGAGTCGCCCGATAGGAGGAACGCCGACGAAGAAGAGCACGGTGTCGATTATCTGCCGAAGCTCCGCCGACATCCGTGGGATTAAGTCGACGACGAGTTCATCCGCGAGAGACGTCACGGAACTTATTTCGTTTCGCTGAGAATGACAGGTGGTGGAAAGGCTGCCGGTGATGGTGATAAAGGACCCGGGGATAAATGAGATAAATGCAGACTCATCGAAACGAAGATTAATGCCGACTCGTCATCAACTGTGCCTCTCTCATACGATCTCTCTCTCTCTCTCCCTCGACCGGCGGAGAACGACAGCGGTTTGCTCGATAACGAGCCGGCCGGGTTGAAAAATTAAGTCAATAAATGCGAGGAAAATCGCGAGGAGCGAGAAGGCGCGCGCGGCGGTCGATCGATTTCGCACGACGGCCGCGACGCGGCGACGGCAACAGATCTCTCGTGCCGGCGCTACCTTCCTGGCGCGTCTTCCGTCCCGCCGGCTGCATTGTGCTCGAAAAATGAAGAAACGTTACTAGCGGGATCAGCGTCAAGAGTTGCCATTCCCCCAGACCGGGCGCAATTTGAATGCAATAACTACTCGCGATCCCTTTGTTGCTGGAATGAAAGAAGTTTCCGAAGAAAATGCACGGGAATAGTCGTTACCTATTGTCCGCCCTCGAGATTTACTATCCTTTGTAATGGAGATGCTAAAGCGCGCAACGTAAGGAAAAAATCCACAGATACATATATACCGAGTATTGTGATAATCTTACTTATTTGACGTCGCAATTAATATTTGGAAAGTAGAGACGGAAAGAGAAAGAAAGAGGGGAAGAGAGAGAGAGAGAGAAAGAGAGGGAGAATTACTTTTATTCAGCTTTCATTTAGCTATTGTTTACGTACTTTTTGTTTTACACGAATGTATATATACTGTATATTGTCCGATTTATGTTATCTATTCTTTATTCTTGATGATACGAGAAAATGTCTAAGGGTGAACTTACTTGCTCCGAAAGGGCAAATATTGTTGCAAATAAAAATTTCTTTTAGGAACACGATTTTCGAGATTTCCAGGTCATCAGCAATTTTTCAAATGGGACAACATATTTCTATCATCACAGTGTTATAGCTAACAGAAAAACAAATCTAACCATCTGGAATCTCGAAAATCATGATCCTAAAAACAATTTTTACTTGTAATAACATTTGCCCCTTCGAAGCAAAAATAAATTCTCCCTTAGACATTTTCCCGTATCATCGAAAATAATGGAAATATTATCTAACGCTAGATGATTCACTCTGTATAAATATCGTTGCGACGATGACGTTGCAACGACGAATAGGTGATAAACCAACACGTGGTAATCCGGTTAAAATAGACACTCCGCGATTCAATTTGTAACGGTGTCTTGCGCAAGATTATTGGATTAAGTGTCAAAATTTGATTTAGGTCATTCTCGAAATAAGCGGCGTGTTTATTGTGGCAGCGGTCGGTGTTGTCGATGTTGTGAAAATCAAGATCGCTCGTCACTACTCCGCGATGAACGAAGAAGATCCGCCGTTACGTTGGACGAATGGCAGCCGGATTAAGGCAATCCAAAGCGATGACTTGAGCGTGCATGACGGGGATCCAATTACAACGCGATCTGTTAACGCACTCGGAGTTCACTAATTATCCTTTGTAACCCGCAGCCCAGCCCCTTTGATCCCGACGCGCTTATAGCGCGAGCAAGGCTAAGAAAATTTTTCACAGCTGCCAGCGGCTGATAATTAATTTTCGTGACAACGAAGAAAGCACTTTCATGTAGCGCACATGCGCGCGCGAGCGTCTCTGAAAAGATCGTGTCACGGCTGGTGTATATCGAATACTCGGTGTTTCGTTAATTAGCCGGTATTAAAACGCTTTCCCTCTTTCTCGGAGGACAATGGTACATTGTTTTGCTCCGTGCCGGGCGTCTTGGAAAATACAAAAGTAAGAGCGATCGTATTTACGAGGTATAAGATGTCCCTTTGAAAACATTTTATAAAGGCCGCTGCTGAGCCCGGTTCTTAATGTTTAAGCTTTTCATGACGACGCTCATGAGTCTCTCTTTACTTCTCCCTCCTTTCTCCTACCTCTCTCTCTCTCTCTCTCTCTCTCTCTCGCAACAACAGTTCACTATATTTATCTTCGTCGACGTTAGACTCTCATTCACCTTTTTCATTCACCTTTTTTTCCCTTTATCGCTAATTAATTCGCGAAAGGAAGGCCGGTGGCTCGGCCGTGATAATACGCTCATTATCTGCTTGTAAATTGGCAGGGAATCGCGCGCGATGTCGAGAATCGCGGCTCGGGTAAATTGAAAATTGATTTGCGCGAATTGCGCGCGCTCGCCACGGAGTCTCCTCGTAAAAATATTAACTTCTGCTCGCGGGGAAACACCTTTTAATAGGAATTCTACGAATGGAGATCGGCTGCTTACGGCGCAACTTTCCAAGAGAGATAAAAACTTGTCTACCGTAACATTTTCCGGGAACTTTACCGCCCTACCGAGAGACGCAAGGCGAAAGCAAAGTTTCCATATTACTTGCCGCTTCGAAGGGATTCCAGCAATGAGCTCAATCGATCTTGAACTTATTCGCGCCTAAGGAGCAATACGCGGAAGCGTTTTGCCATTCAGTTTCATTACGACGTATTATCGCGGATGGCGCGCTTTTTCCGGCCGTATGAAATTATGATCAACCGCGCACAATGTTGCGTCATATTTCATGAATTACCACGTCGAAGCACGTAAATTTCGACATTTGCAATATTGGCTAGTTCACAATATTGGTAATAGCCTTCTATTAAATAATTCGTTTTCCTTTACAGTCCATTAAATATCTCCCGAGCTCGTGAAATTTTGAATCGCATAAATCTTGCAAACGCACATTCATTAATTAAAAGTAATATATAAATTTCAGGAATAAAATGAACTCGCCGCGCAACGAAAATCATGTGCTCGTCGTGTAACATTTAATATTATTTTTACTTCGTCGTCTACACATTCGCTTTTGCGTAACAGCAGTATTATAATTATATTTAACCCTCCTGTAGCCTTCAGGTTTGACCCGAAATCGTTTTTATTTTTCTGTTACATTTTCACACGATTTTATGTGATTTGAGTGAGCGTTTTGGCATTTTATAACTTTGTTTTATAGCTCGAGAACGTTAATTTGAAACTAAGCTATGAAATAAAACCATGGATTTCAGAATAACTCATTCATTGCATAAAAATGTAACAGAAAACGCAAATGGGATAAAAATGATTTCGGGTCAAATAGATCCGAAGACTATAAGAGAGCTAAAATCATTAAAATTCATGGTAAAAAACAGGCTCATCACATTATCTCTGTACCGTAATTATGACCCATGCTATAGTAACATTTACTATGTTTGTGATTTCCTTGACTATAATTACTTAATTAATATAATTTAATTCACATGCTAATTTAATTAATATAATTTTTTAATCATGCCATTATACTTCCAATGTCGCAGATTTTTCTCTCGTCGGTGGCTATTCGCCGTCTGTCCCTCTCAGCGAATTTGTGGAATGTCGCTTTCGCAGGAGAAGATCATTGTTATCGAAAGGCAACGAAAGTAAATTTCGCGCTCGTCTGTTGGGAATAATGGATTCGCGAGAACGGGAGAGCTGCATCAACGATGCCGGGAGCTTGTACCGATAGCGAGTATCGCGCAGATACTCACGGGAGCCTTTTCAGCGGGGTATTATAGCCGGGGGATATTTATGAATCGAAGGAAGAGGATCCCCGGAAATCCTGCAGGAGATGCTATCCCGTCCTATCCCGTGGCGCTATCCCATCCAGTCTCCCGTAATCCCTATTGGATCTGCCGAGGTTGATAAAGGAAAACCGTATGGCGTGGAAGAGAAACCATGCCGTAGGCCGCCTGAACGCTGTCGTCCTACGTTCGAGCCGCGGTTTCGTGACCGTTTTATCGAATGCATGCGCTAAGCTTCCGCAAAGTCGAAGTTAACCGATCCTCCGAGGTGCAGTCGAACGTCGACTGACTGCTTGCGCTTGAGCTCGCCATGCAGAGCTTTATTCCGGTGAATGTAATCGATCGCACAGTCTAAATCAAGAGTAATTTTCCCTTACTTCTTAATAATAGAGGAAAGCGCCAAAATTGATATAAAAGTATAGACATGAAAAGTCGTACCCATGTTTCTCGTCTATAAAATATTGAATTTTGCCGAATAATATATGAATTTCGTCTACTGCTTGCAGTAGATACACTGGCGAAAAAGTAGTTACAAATTTATTTGTGGGATGTAAAATTCACTTCACAGAAATAAATCTTTGTGGATAAATACTTTAAATACTTACCTCTTGAATTAGCGCCGCATCCTTCATGGATTTGTTTCCGACGTTTCGTGAATATTTCAGTTCACATCTTCGGGGTGAGATGCGATCCCCGAAGAAGTGAACTGAAATGTTCACAAAACAAATCCACGAAGGACATGGCGGCCAAGCCAAGTACAACTGAAATATATTCCGATATAGAAATGTTGCCGCTCTCCACGCGCGTAAATTACAATTGTGCAGCTTCAATAGGCTTTTAGGACCCATACTAGAACCCATTTAGTTGACTCAAGCAAAATTTAATTTTGATATGGGCAACAAATATTTTGGTTCTCACGACTAAAAAATTCCTCCGCTCGCATTCAAATTTCGTTTGAGTTAGCTAAATGGGATATTCAGTGCGGAAACAAAATAATATTGGTCAGTTTCGGTACTTTCCCTCTATATCTAATAAAACCGAACGTATATGCAATCGTAAAACTACTGTTTCGATGCCTGCGGACGCTTTTGTGTGGAGATACTTTCTTCGACTTTCGCCGAGCCCGTTTGGGAAAGAAACGCGCACGTTACAGTATATAATTATCGAAGGAACCAGCCAGGAGATTTCCGATTGTCGGAGATCGTCGTTGCGGGCCGACAATGTGCATTCAGGGAGACGTCGCACGCGCCCGATAATCATTTGCATGTGCCATTTTCCACGTGGCGAACATAAGCGTCGCTATTCTGCTGCGACGCTACGGGAAACGTGGAGCGTACGGTCTGATAAAGGAATGCTCGGTCGCAGTCACGAAACTGGAACGCGCGCGCGAATGTCGCCGCAGGTTCGACAATACGAGCGAGCAGATTGCGCGCCGATACAACGCCGAGATTTCTTCGACGATTCGTCTCCTTCTCTTCCCTCTCTCTCTCTCTCTCTCTTTCACTAGCTTTTTCTAACTCTTCTTTTTCCCCTCTCTTTCCCGGCTCGCGCTACTCACGCGAGGAAAGAGAGCTCGACACAGCTCGACACAGCTCGACTCCGGGCGAATTGGCGCGGCGCGTTCGTAGGAAAGAGCGATTTGGCGGTGAAAGGTGAGAACGACGGACGATGCGGAAACAACGGCGAGCGGGAAGGCACGGACGGGAGACGGAACGAAAATAAACGGCGAGAAGCGATCCGATTAAAAGTTTGAACGGGGGGCACCCCCGGCAGAGTCGCGGCGGAACGGCTCGCTTGCGCCGCGCGTTCTCGTAATGGATTTTAGAGTACCCGTTCGAGCGAGACGCGGACCTTCGTGCATTTTTACGACGCTACCCGCCGGATACCATAGGAGAGTAGCGGCGCGTGTCCGCACTTGCGAATTTGTCATGTTCCGTGTCTCGTGATTCGCGATTTCTCACAGGAGATAGTCCCAGCGTATCATCGGACGCGAGAGCAACGCTCCTGCGCGCTCAGGCTACGTTGCTCGCGTTGCAAGGACAACCGGATGAAACGTGTGTACGGTCAGACGCATCGCCTTATTTTTCACGCATAGTAGACGCTGAATGTAATTCCTCCAACAAGGAAAGTAAATAAAACAAAATAAAAGCAAATATCTAAATATGTCCATTCCAAGTTCCGTTTTCCATACTCCGCAAAAAAAGTATCATATTCAAGTAAATAATTTCTCCGATATCGGTCGGAAAATTTTTAGTTAGATTAAGTAAACTTTACTTAGACCGGGTGAATATTTTACTTGGATAATTTACTTAGAAAATATTTTAATCAGATAAATTATTGCTTGACAAATTATTATTCGATTATTGACGAGTAAACATTTGCTATCGTTTACTAACAATAAATGATATTCACAATATTATGAACTCTATATTTGCCAGAATTGTTTTCACACACACGAGTAAATATCTACTTACACGAGGGAAATATATTGTATATAGCCAATTATACTATATATTAATTATAACTATCTTCGTATTGCAATGCGAAGTAACATCGACTCTTACGCTCTCACGCTGACCTCATGCGCGTCTCTAACTCCTGCGAGAGAAACCGCGCGTTTCGCGACGAGCTTCGAGAATTCCCCACGGAGAATTCAACCCCGTGTATAAGAGAAATATGAAATTATTCGTAACCTAAGAATTTCGTTGATGCACTCTCTCTCTCTCTCTCTCTCTGTGGCTGATAGCGTATTCCATTTCGTGTCGCTGTGCGGCTGCGGGTTTCGGGCGCGCGTTCGCACGCCGCAATTTTCGGAGCCCCGCTGATTTTATTCCCGAAATGGACTCGCGAGCGATATGACCGCGATAATGCGACCACCGCTGGCGTTCCCATTAGCGCACGGACTTTATCACCTCGTGACACCACGCGCGCGCGCGCGATGGAATTTTCGGGCGATTTGTGGAACGATGGCGCGCACAGAATCGCGCTCGGCTCATGTGCATCCCCCTGTTCGACTATAATCGACGTTTTCCTTGTTACCGCGTCTATTTTCCGCAAATTTCCGCTCGAACGTCGCTGCTGCGACGATACACACTCGGGAAGGCACGTTTGTGACTGACTCACATCGCCGGTTTCCCGAGCGCGACGCCACGTCCCACGCCGAAATTTCGCCGCGAATTCCCGAAATCTTGTACGTTTATAATCCGGCGCATCCGCCGTGATGTTACAATCTCCACCGGTAGATCGTAAAGCTCGAGCCGTGGCAATTTTTGTTATAACAGCGATCGTAAAACTTCGCGTTTTAGTGCGACGCGTTTGAAACGATCTACCGCGAATAACCGCGCGTAACCGCAAAGCTATCAAAAATAGTATTTTGCACAATGCGTTTTATCCGATTACGTAATTCTGATTCAACATGTTATGAGATTGTGTTTGTAACGTGCGAGTCACACGTGGAAGATATACGTCGGCAACGTGGTGGAAGTTCACAAAAGCGCTCGAACGACGGTACGCACCTATAAATTGAACGGAACTTCGCGATTATTTTCGCGAGATCGGTAATAACAAGCGCATGAAATAACAAGCTTGGAAAAATATTATTGAAACTTATATGTCCATACATTATTTTAACAACTCAGGCATTAGTTTCAATAATATTGCCGTTGAATCGGAAGGTATTTTTATTCCAATTACGCGCAGCGCTGGCCAATCCTGTTTACACAACGGAAGCTTCTCCGCGTACTTAATGTTGCGTAATGATGAATTTTAAAATATAGTAACAATTATATATATGATAATTATTCTGCATTAATTAAACGATTTAGGTATGATAAAGTAAATGTACACATAAGTGCCATGATCGAATGAACGTAATTAGACAGTAAAAACATTTCGTACATATCGTTAAAATCGGTAAAATCCTCGTTAAAATGACGATATTTCCTACACTCTTTGCATGATAAAAGTTCCAGTCGACAACGAGCGGGAGGTAGAGGGAAGAACTGCATTGAAGTAACTCTCGCCTAATTGCAGCCTGTCATTCTATACGACGTATAGTCTGGCGCGCTCACCTATACCGTGAAACAGCCAGTGGTAGATCTGGTCTAGCGTGTCTACTCGCTCGCTCCTCCGTTACAAGCCGGTACATAACTATAAGTAGCACGCTAAGTAAACATGTGGCGTACGTACTTCTTGAAATTAGTGTAGCGCCTCGCTCCGCTACAAATCTTGCCCGTTCGGTAAGAACAAGGGGAATCCTTTTGCCTCGTTTCCTACCGAAGTTCTACTTAAATGCTGCCCGGCGGAAGGAGGAACCGGCTGAGCAATGATTTATAGCGTTACGGCTGCGGTAAGTTGCCGCAGATTAATTCCGTTTTCCGTTGGAACGCGGCAACGGCATCGGATGGCGGTGCGGAGATGCGTTCGGTGTTTCAAATGAAAATCTTGCCGACTCGCGCCTTCCAGTCATTTCAGTCATCCGCCCCGATCGTAAGGGTGCGTCCGATCGCGCGATCGAGATTCTCATGAATTTTCAATTTTAATACGATTCGCATTCTCATCGTCCCCCCGCGTATCGCGTTATCGTCGTGTCACACTGCCCCCGAGTGCGACAACATTTTCCCGATTACCTCCGCTCTCGCTTCAACTCCCCCTTCCCACCCCCCTCCTCGCCTCTTGCCACCTCGAAGATAGCAACTTTCGTGACGCAGCTCGAGGTGTATCTCTTCGCGCATCCGCGCGCGAAACATAGACTTTACACGCTCCGATCACCTCTCTCAAGAACAATGACTTTAAATCTACCACCTCCACCGACCCTCCCCCTCCGTCCCGCTACTTTTCTCCCAGCGAGACAATCCACGTTCTCCGCTCGTGTTCTTCCCTTCGTCTCGATCGGATTTTCCCTTCTCACGGCACGCCTTGTTTCGGTCTTTTTGCACCAGCACGGCCGGTATCTCTTTCGGTCCTTTTTTTTTTTTCAAGTGCGCCGTCGCAACAAGCTCGTTCCTCTTCGTCATCCGGAGCTGGTGGAGATGGCGGTGCTGGCGATGGTGGTGGTGGTGGTGGTGGTGATAGTGGTGGTGGTGGTGGTGATGGTGGTGGTGGTGGTGGTTAGTCCTCGACGTACGAAAGATCCAAAAAGGAGGAGGTAAAGGGCGGATGGTGGCTGGTGCGAGATCGATACCGCGATACGGATTGGGGGAAAATGTCACGTCCGTCCGTTCTCCGGTAACGAATAGTCCACGCGCTCGCGCGCGCGTGCTCACGGTCTCATAGTATCGAGATTAAGATTAATAACGCGCGCCGATCCGAATGTCGGTAACTAATGTCAGGAGCCGCTCGTCTCGCAGCAGCAGCAGCCGGAATTAATGCATCCATCTCGCGCCGTCTCTCTCCTTCTTTCGCTCTCACTTCCATCCTCCTCCGTGTGTCCCTCGCGCCGTCCTAATCTACCCGTCTTCAGCGGAGACAGATCATGCTTGTTGAACGGATAACGCGGAATACGTATGGAGCGGGTCGACGCGGGGCGCGGGTACATCGATACATCGGGCTTTCTTGTAAAATCGGATTAGTGCCACGCATCATCGGATCACGTGGAAGCGAGCACGGAGGAAATTATAACTAAAGGCTGCAGATTAGGATTTGAAGACGATGAGGGTGCGTTGAATCGATCCCATTTATCCGTTCCTACGTGGTGTTTGAGGTAGTAATGTAGCGAATTATGCCTTGTATTTATTATTATGTTTATTAAAACGTACATTATAACATTTATTATGTTTTACTGGGCAATTACAAGAAATCGCTGAATAAAATATAAGTAATTAAATATATATAATAAATAAATATATATATATATTTATTTATATATATATTTATATACATACATATATATATATATATATATATATATATGTATGTATATAAATATAATAGAGAGAGAGGGAGAGAGAGAGGAAGGCTCTCTAGTGAGAAACGGCGTAATATAATATATATGTACCACGATATAGGTCAGCGCAGTAAATATTTCGTTATGCTATTTTATTACGTTGATAATCGGCAATTTAAAAAATTCAAAGTTCCCGTCGTTCATCGCGGCTGTTTTTAATTTTCATAATTAAACGAGCGTTTCATCATTCGCGACTGCCCCTTTTAATAAATTTGCCGGATTCTCGAGCGTCATTTTATATTTATCGCTAAAATGCGACTTTAAATTTTCAGCCTTATTGTCAGAGGTTTTTCATGATACATTTTGAGAGGCAAACAGCGACGAAGAGTGCGTAACGTTACAAACATATCTATCATACAAAAAAACTATATACGTGCTTCGCAGTTTCGAGCGGAACTCATAAACTTTTCCCGGGAGCGTAACTTTATCCCCAAAAGTCGGTCTCGGAATATTCAATTCTGAAGATAAAAAAGACACAGGATACCGCTGTCATTACGCTTTATTTTTTTCCTTTCACAATATTTTCCGTAAGCTTTGATTTTTCATTTCCCCTGCGTTTGATATTTCCTGTTTCTGTGAAACGCTATCCGTGATGCGGGATTGAAAATACTCCTGCGCGACGCGGTATATGATACCACGTATGATTTTCATACCCTTAATGTCGCCTGTGATCACAGTGAAACTAGAAAGCCTGATGTTCCGTGCGCGACAAGTTCGATTAAAAACGGTGAAACGCGAATGCGAACGTCTGCGTCCGTGCGTGCTGTTTTCGCACCAGCCTCGAGAATGAATATTTGTCCCGTAGCGAATAGAAATCTAAAATTTTCTCGAACACACCGATTTATCTACAATCACACGGAGGTAGGACGAAAGAGAGAGAAAAAAAGAGTAGAATACATATATTTGATATTAGAGTCATGACTCTTTATAGCAATAATATTTAATAGTTTTCGGATACCTGAGTCGATTAATATTAGGGGGACCGGAAAGTAATGTCGCTTTCTTAAGTTAAATTCACACGACTACATTTTTAACAAATTTTTATTTCTAATCAACAATATATTCACCTTCGTTATCAACAACCTTTTGCCATCTAGTATACAAATTTTCAATGCCGGAGCGGTAAAAATCAATCAAATCAAATATCGACATGCGCAGAAACGACATTACTTTCCGGTCCCCCTAATATATATTTGAACATATTACGCAAGGACTAAGCAAGGGAAGAAATTGAAAAGTAAATAAACACGGGATAGGTAAAGAGAGAATTTTAAAGAAACTTGCGTTGGAACTAAAAGCAACGTAGTGCAACAGAGACTCAAAGAAGAAAGAAAAAAATTAGAAGCAAATGGCCAGGGAATTAGAGCTGGATACTGCATACCGGAAGTTAAGCGCATTGCACGAGACATGCATGAGGAAAAATAAAAATCCCGATAAAGACTAAGATAGTAAAAAGAGAGAAGAAAACCATGTTCGAAGAAAAGGAGAGGCAATCCTGTGAAATTGTTTAAAACCTCACACAGGCCAAAAGCGACAAATTGATAAAGGTAAGGGAAATTAACAATGCACAGTTACAACAAAGAGAACAGAAGAGACGGGTTTTTCGTGAACAGATCGAAAGATTTAATGACAACTTTCCAGTAGGTTTCTAATATGTTTCTGGTGCGATCATTTTTTCGAAACTAAAGGGGAAGGGGAAAAGAGAGGACGGAATGCTTTCTGTGATGCTTTCTGTGGGAAACATGCATATCTGCAAAAAGCCGACACGATAACACGGTGTTCGTATTGCATTCGCGATTTTTCCGATGATGCGAAATCCAACAATATACAAATAGCTCGGGCAAGCCCGGCGATGATTCCCGATCCGGACGGAGTAAAGCAAATTTTAAGTATCGCATTGTATCGCAGCCGAGCTTTCTCGATATGCGTGTACGCGCGTGAACGGCGTGTTTTATTTTCCATTCGCGATGTGTACGGAGCCGGAGCGCGCGGCGGAGCTTTTATTCCAACGAATTTTTACAGAGCGGACTTCAGAGTGCTCTCTCCACTCGTCGTGATGAAAGTTACGGAAAACAAGTCAACATTTGCGCAGAGTTCGCTCACGTGTTGATCTTCATCAACATTGTCGCGAGAACGAGTGTGTCCGGTCGGCGTGATATCCATCCCCTCGTCCCCCCCGAGAATTCCGCTCACATTATTATTGCACAGTTGTATAGCTGTGTTATTTTTTATCAGATGAAACGCGATTTCACGACGGAACGACGTTTGTTAATTCCCGATCCTCCGTCCGTCTGCTCGTCTGCGGGCCGTCTAAAAAATCCGGATTCGTCGTGAACGGTGAAAATGCGCGTGCCGGCGGTTTTTAATTAAATATCGATCACGGCGAAACGCGCGTCAACAAAACGTAATCCCGCAGAAGAAGGAAAAAAAAATACATTCATATTCATACCGCATGTCTAGGCACCGGCGCCGCGTTCTCCCGCCTCCTGCGCCGCGTCCTTCGGCGGATTCAAAGCGAGACGCGTCATCCACCCACGCACGTACCTTGCATTTTCCGGTTCGCTTAATATCCGTCGCACGGCCGGCCGATGTATGGCGCGGCGCCTTCGCAGCTACACGACAAATTCGCGCCGCCGGACCCGCTCCTTCGCTCGCTCGACGAGAGTGAGGAGTTTGTAAAAATAAGAAACGTTTCCCGTATCCGGTACGCTCCCGGTATTCGCCCGTTGAATAATGCAACGGTCCTCTCTTTCGTATCACGAGAAGGAGGACCGGTCTTCGTTCCTTTTCCATTTTCATCTCTCTCTCTCTCTCTCTCTCTTCCTCTCTCTTTCACTCTTTCTCCGTCGTCCTAGTGTCTTTTTGCGTCGCACCCGGGGCTACGGGGGAACGCCAAAAGTCGTGAAAGATCCCGGAAGCCTCGTGCAAAATTGATTCGGCGCATAGATTTCGTTATAGCTCATCGCTCCGGGAAGGCGCGGAGGGCTGCTCCGGTAAGCAGCAAGGGAATACATAAGCGGGACTAAACTTGGCTTCCTCCGCCATTGCGTCGCGAAAGCAACGGTGAGATGGAGGTGAGGAGGAGGAAGAGGAGTAAATCTTACCGCGTGCCTCTCAGAAGGATTCGAAAATTATTGAATGCGTTTGACTGCGAGTATCTCCTCCCCAGCTCGCGAGCGCACTTTCCATGCCGGCTTTCCTCCTACGATCTTCTTACTCGATCGCATTCGGCTCGGTCGGGGGAATTACCGCCGTCGTCGCTCCAGATTGACGCAATGCACGAACGTCGGCGACGACCCTCTGCGGTTAGTTGGGTAAAAACGTTCCTCGGGTTCAGACATACGCAATTTATTATTCGACTGTCTTCTCTCGTCCGGTTCTCGAGAAAATAGTCGAGCGTCGCGACTGCACACTTCGATGCTCTCGGGCCGTTTAATCACCCCCCTCCCCCCCNGTTTTTATTCATTTGCGTAAACACACAACTGACATTTAATGTGGTCGGCAGGAAGGAAAAGAACAAGTGAGACAGTCGCACTTATAATGCTAATTGCCCGACTGAGAAATAAAGGAGAGCACGGGGGGCGAGCGAGTTGTATGCAGATCATAAAGTCTTCTAATACCGGGGATAAATTTATAGCAGCATTTGCATATCTGCCGTTAATTAATTACCCTTCTCCCCCGTGCGATGGCGGGACGCACAATTACGGATACGGGGTATCTCTTCGACGGTGACATTTTTTCCCTTAGATTTATAGCTAGCGGAATGGGACGCGCTTTGTCCCGTGAAAAATTATGGACAGGTGACAGCGAGACAAATTGCGGCAACGAACCTTGGGCGAACAATTGCGCCTTGAGACGCGCGGCGTCCTTCGTTGTTATGCATTGCATAGCGAGAGAAGGGAAGGATAACACGGGGAATGCACTGTTTACTCAAACCGCCGCGTCGGTGCGACGGCAGTGTTTTGACACGATTCTTGGGCAAAGCGCAGTCGAGAGTACGTTCAACTGGTAGTACAGTGGCCCGCAGTAACTTCATTTACCCATAAAGCGGCCCTCACGTCAAAATTCGCGATACCGCGTGCAGCAGTCGGCGGAACTCGGCGATAACGCGGAACGTCGTTTAATTCATAACAACATGAGGAAAAAATTGATTACTTGAAACGCCGGACGGCGGTGGCGGGCGTGACGGAGTAGAAAAGAAGGGAAACGGCGGCCGGGGGAAAATGTAAATGTGAAGGATTTATTAGAGGATTATCATTGCCAATCAAAAACGCAACGAGCGCCGAAGATCCGCCGAGCCGGAAAAACGGCTCGACTCGGGGATCGACTATTTGCCAATTAATTAACGCGACTGCCGGCGAAACTTTCGCTATTAGCCTAAATAATTTGAGCGGGATTACGAAGTTTTAACCCAAGAACCCGCTCATCCCATCGAAGTAGCGCCGAGCACTCCCCGAGTGGGGAGCTTTCTGCTTTCTTTCGCACCGCAGCGAGCTTCGCCGGAGCATAGACGCCGCGCAACTTTCGATAAAAAGCACCCGATCAATTCGGCAGGGTCGCGAAGCGAATTTGACCGGTGGCAGGTGGTGCCTTATAGTACACGGAAACAAATTAGGCATCAATTCGAAACTTATGTATTCCAACCGATGAGATCATTGTTTAACGTATAAACAAAAATATATTATCTTCTTATACAAATTTAATAATCTTAAACTTCAATAATATTATAATTTTACTGCAATACCACGATAGTCCATTAAAAAGCCCAAACGTGATCGTGTCAGCGTTTACGTAACACAACGATCTCGAGGATCGTTTCTCCACTATCGACGCTTATCAAGTTCGTCATCAATTTTGCAATCCCCCTAATCTCCGATTGCCGATCCTCGCGCCATTCACGCACGTGCGTAATCCTGCTCCCGCGAGGATAACCGCACACCTTTCTTCCCCGAGATTCGCGCGAACGTCGAGCTGTTTATATTCCATCCCGCGAGGAAGAACCTTCTCCCGCGCGTCCTTCGCCTTTTTATCTTACGAAACTTAATCTAAGTTTTCCAAAAAGAGAAAGAAGAAGAAGCGAGACAAGAAATTTAAATCTTGCGGCAGGAAAAATGTGCGCGTTTAAGAATCAGGACGCGGATGAACTTAAGAGCGACGCGAGCACCGTGCCACGAAGTGACGGCAATAATTAACGTCGCCTTAGGGCGACGTCGCTTTTTATTTCGCTTCTTACGACGCGAATTGAATAACCGGCGGCAAACATGAGTAACGGACTCGCGCGAGGATCGCTTTTATTCCGGCGCTCTCTCTCTCTCTCTCTCTCTCTTACTCGCGAAGCAGATGCGCACGACTCATATTCGGCACGAAAGTTTCATTTTGAATAACAAAGTGTCGCCAGCTGCCGGAGTATATAACCCGCATGGTTGTACCGGCATAATAGCGGAAGAAAATGGAACGCAGTTCGACGAAATAGGGTCGGCCCGCGGATTTTGCTTTTCGCTCGATAACGGTTGTCCTTTTTTCTCTCTTTCTCTCTCTCTCTTCCTCTCTTTCCACCTTTCTCCCCTCTTCCTCTTCCTTCCTCGACTTTTTTCTTCGCGCATGATCAGACATGCGAAATTTCACGCGACGTCGGCCGCACAAATCTTCGCATTTTCTTTCAGCGGTACCTTCGAATCGGGAGAGCAACCGCCGTCGGAGATTTAAATCGCAAAACAGGCGATTCGCGAAATACGGACGGGAGGAAAGTGTGAAAACCGAATCTTCATATCTTAAAGTCCGTTTCTTCACCCGGTAAGGTATCGTTTTGTATTCGCAAATGAAGCAGCGCGCGCGAATGCTTCGCGTCGGATGTTTCGCGTCGCGGGAAAGTTTGAAGATTCGCGCCGGCCGATAGAAGTATACGGCATTCAACAAATTTCGCGAGAGCGATCCCGACTATGTTCGCAAATGCCGATGTAAATCCCACCGGAGCACTATTCGCCGTTCGTTAACGGGCAATCCGGCCAGCCACATTGTGGTTATAATCCAAAACCCCGCGCAAGATGAGATTCTATCGGAATATTTCAGTCTTTCAGAGCCTGCTGATATACAAGTTAGATCTCTCTCTCTCTCTCTCTCTCTCTCTCTCTCTCTGCATACAAATCGAGATTGAGATAGCAAAGTAATCCCGCTACGTCAAGTCCGAGATCCAGATCGAGCGGAACATTTAATGTATTATACGCGCGCAAAAGCTTATCGTATATTTGTCCGACGGCGCAAACACGAAAACACCTTTCGTATTTTTCTCCGTGCGTATGCAACCGAGCCGAAGTACAAAATACACGGAAAATACCCGTCATTGGATTATCGACGTAAATGCAGAGTAAAATGTTGCGCGAAATTTTTTCTCGCCGGGGGAAGGGGAAGGGGGGGGGAGGGAGGGGAGATAACACGACGGCTGTCTCGTTGCGNAGCGCGACGTGAAGGATTTACAAAACTAATTGCTCGTATTCCGATCCGTCGTTCGCGGGAAGAGAGGGGAGGGGGGAGGCGAGAAGGGAGGGGAGGAGACGGCCAGGACACATCCCGTATCCGTTGCCTGTGACAATCGGGTTATATAACAAATGGCCAAATAAGCCCAGAAGAGAGAAACATTCGAGCTGGCGTTGGGCGCGCGGGCTAGTTATTACCGCAGAAACACGCTTTCGAGAGACGAGCAACTAGTGGATACGATTCGCCCAATTAACCGAATACCACGTCAGTCTGCGATCGCGGGATTCGATGGTCACTTGAGTGATTTAACGCGGCACTCGCCGGCGACCGGTAAAACCGTGCCGAATTATGCATAGGTATCGTTAATAGAACATCGCGACCGCGTCGATGGCGTCGAGAGCCGTTAAATAATTGCGCAGGATATCACTTAAACGTTATAGGTGACGCCCGGGGCGTCTTAGAACCAGGATATGTTCTTAAGGATGTGTTGTCCCGTAAGTACCGTAAGTCCTAAAATAATAAAAGCATGATGAAATAGTTACAAATTGATTTACACAGCATTTAAAAGTCACGCCGAAAGTTTGACAATAATTCGCAGCCTGGATGAGAAGTTATTCCACTTTAAAGGAGGTTACGAAGATGAAACGACTTTGACAATAATTCGATGGTATTTGCACCGCGTATATAATGAAATATTTAATTCGTTGCTTGTGCAATTAGAGAAAGATTGACCATTCGAGAGCAAAATAAAGCGAGAGCGAGAATCGGCGAAATCGAGCGCGTTATGAGGGGAGATCTCTTTGTGAACGCAGACGAGAGCGCGTTAACGCACTCGAATATTGGGCGCTGCGACGGTGTATGCCGGTCGTTTGCGCCGTTAATTTTTCAAATTACTTCCGTAAAGTGTTTTTACGCGCTCGTGTAAGCGCGCGTATGGATTTTTTCGCCCTTTCTCTCTCTCTCTCTCTCATTTCGCTCCGTCGCTGCTCTCTCCAATACAAATGCTCCTGCAGGATACCTGCAAAACAGTAACTATCTGTCCGGCGTTCTGGCCTCTTGTCTATTCGAGGAAACTTTTCATTGTCGAGATATGCTCCAACGGCCGAGCCGGGAAGAAAGACAGGAGCGGAAATCCGAGACGGACAGAAAGTAAAGGGAAGAACGTAGGCGGTGTCCTTCTTCGGGATTCGATGGTCAGAGAGTACCCAGCCGACGACGACGACGTCGAGAAAGTTTTGATGAAAAAGTTCCGTCGCCTCTTACTTACGACACGCGCGCGCGCGCGCGGACACAAATGGAATGATCGGAACAGGAAATAATGAAAGCATCGGACATAAAATCTATGTCACGTAAGGTCGGCGAAACGTGATAGAAAGTATCGGAGAAGCCCGGCGTCGGATACGGAATCCTAATTGAAAGGAGCTCTCTCTCTCTCTCTCTCTCTCTCTCTCCCCCCTCTTCTTCTCTCCGTCCTTCCTTCTCTCTTTCTCATTTTTTTTTCCTTTTAGGTGCAGCAGCTGGAAGAGGGAGGAGGAACGGAGGGGGGAGGGGTCATTTGTCGATTTCTATCGCGACGTCGCTCCCTCGGTTACCGAGCGCCGCAAAATACGATGGCGTAATTTCAGGGGCCGCTCGATTACAATACGGTCAGTATCATAAGAGGTGCCTGAAACTTTTGATGGAAAAACTTTTCCTCCGCGCGAGCGCGTTACCGCACTTAGTATAACACAGTAAACGATTATGCCCGCCGGCCACCCTGCGCTAATAGAATTTTCTCAACAACCCTTCGCGGATCATTGACCATTTCAATTATTTACGATAATTATCAGGCGCGGCGTCTTAGAAGTTGAATCTTAACGAGATGTTATTGCGAGAGGATTACGGTTCGGTCGGTGATCATTTCATTTGAACGCCCGAGCTGCCACGATTTCTCAGTCCTTTCGTGACTCGTCTCGTGCGTATGAGTGTACTCGCGACAGCTCCTTCTTCTCTCAAATAGTTTTGCTTACGACATCGGCCCGAGCGGGAAGAGAAGTGTTACATGGAAAGGAAAATGCTGTTGTATCGATAGAATTGATCAACGGCGCCGTAACTGGAGTAAATTGCTTTTATCAATATCGATATTGTTGAGACTGATAGAGGAAAAGCCACCAAGACCGATGCGCCATTTTGTTTTCGAACTCGGAAACCCTGTTGAAGATGTAGAGTTATAATTTGTGCGCACGGATGCGATCTCACGGACTGGAGCGCGGCGGATTAAAGATTCGGAAATAAGTGCGACCAGTTAGGGCTCAAGACGGCCCAGTGGAATTTTATGTTACTCAACACGGGGAATATGTTAGAAAATACACAAATATTCGTATATATTTTTCACACAAAATTTCCCACCGCGTATATACTATATTCACGCTAGCAATATTATCGAAATTATACGCTATATTGATACGTCATACTTTGTACCATTAACTGGAGCATTACTATCAACGATATTGCCACTGGTTAAGAAGATTTACTTCAGTTACGACTTTCCATCGGCACAACAGCATTTTCTTCCGCGCCAGGGGTCATCGACGCGGCTTCAACGTTACACCGTCAAATCACGTTACGCCGCTCTACGTGTTCCAGTTAGGTCGAGGAATTTTAACAATACTGTTGAGAGGAAAAGTAAAGACAAAGAATGGGACGAGAGCGAGGACGGTAAGTGCGCGGATCTCGCAGACGAGACCGCGATCGGAGCGGTGATCAACGACGTCGCGAAACAGGCAGTGCGCTTTGCAGGTCGTCGCGTCAAATTCAATTACGGCGCCGCCGGAGGTCGTTTGGCGTATCCATAACGTCCCGGCGAGCCCGGCTTAAAGTGTCTCTGCGTCCCGCATAGCTGCAGCGCAGCTCTACCTGGCTCTACCGCGCTCATGGAAAATGCGAGGGTCCCCGGTTGTCACGGCTCGGGCTGAAATCGTTATCGGACGGGCGCGTACATTCCATTGGTCGCGCGCGCGTATTCAACTCCGCTACGACGAGACCCGATTCCCCCCTCCCCCCCGGCCTCTCCCTCCGGACACGCACGCGGGCGCGTGATTTACCGGGGAGCGTGGATTAAAACAAAACGATCGCCGTAATTCTTGAAGCTCCGTACAACGACCGAAACCCGATTCGTCGTGCCCCCTTTTCCAGACCGAATTACGGGCGCGCGCGCGCCGTGTTCACCGGGAGAAGGGGGTGAAAGAGGGAGCGGAGTTTGGCGGCGTTGTCGTGCTGGGAGATCATTAAAATTAATTACGGTCTTTTGCCGCGGCTAACTGAAGTCGCTTGTACGTACCACGTCGCGAGGCGTGCGCGGCCGGAATTCTTGATATTAACGGATGACGCCGCCTCCGGGGTGTGTAAGAAGTGTAACGCGCGGTGTTTGTCGCGAATGCCCGTAATCCTCCCGGGGAAAAAGCTTCGTCGGAAAATATACGAGCAATATTACACCGTGCCGGATTAGTACGTAATATTTGTTATATTTGTTATTGTCATATTTTTTCGTTATAATATATTTAATTAATGAATGTATTTAATTAACAATACCAGTGATACCAGAGAATTGTGTCGACAAAGGAAATGAAGAATTATGTGCAGATCATAAACTCAATTGTTATTTCGATGAATATCGCCGTCAGTGATGTAATGCAATGGGAAAGAAACGCAAAACCGGGGGACAATTTTGATTGCACTAGTCTGCGAATTAAAACCTTCGGATCGTTGCCTGAACCTACACGAAGGAAATATTGTAAATTGCCACAAAGTTTATAATGCTGGTCCGTACCGCAATTATGACTGAAATTATTATATATGTTGTATGTTTTTAGAGTGATGTGTATATATGAAATACATTACTAAAGATTACAACATACATTACAATTTCAGTCATATAATCCCGGTACGGTCTAATATTACAAAATTGTGTGGTAATTTTTATTACAATATTTCTTGCGTGTACTAAAGTGATTTAAGATTAAGTTGGTGCGCGGAATCCGAAAATCAAATCTATCACGTAAGAAATTTCAACAAAATCGCAACAACTATATTATACGTAAAATTTAAAAATTAAAAAAAATCGATATGTGATGAATTTTTGTGTGAGGAATTTTTGGCCTCAATTTCCAATTTAGCGTAATGTTAATACCTTAAAAACATTAAAATGTCCGACGCAATGAATTCATCGTCGACTAGTCTTATCAGCACAATTGAAGAATCTTTCTTCAAGTGCCCGACAAGTTTAACTCGAAAAAGCAATTTCCACGAGCACATATTCACCAAATTTCTTTTATGTTCGTATCGATTAAATACGGGCGATGCCATATCCCGTCAAGGATGCAATCGGGAATATTTCGCGCTCGAAATGTATATCGCGTGTGTACACGTGACGCATTATTGTATGACCAGGTGATTATACCGCTAATACTCCCATAGAAATTTTGGTGGCACGTTACACGTGCGCTACGACCATCAAAGCCATCGACATAAATCGCGCAAATGCAAGTCGAAATGCGCAATGCCCTGATTGCGACATCCGCATCGAAAAAGTAATCCGTTGAAATCGGTGCGTGAAATCAATACACAATATTATTGCATACGTTATTTCGTTGATATTATTTGGCGCTTTGGTTTTGCCGCTGCTTAACAAAAAAGTGCTCGCGGTGCGCGACAGGAAATTCCATCGTGTGACCGCTGAGACCCCAAGGTTTTCATTCGCGGACCCCAACCCTTGGGATATTATGTGCGTAAGATTAAATCAAACAAATGGAGTAAATCATATTTACGTTGACTTTGCGGGCACTGCGCCGCCGCCGTGCATATTCGTCGTGTACAAATGAGGAGCGACGGAAATATACGCGACAGAGAGGTAATTTTCTACGGCGGATATATCCGTTGTACGCAGTTAAAAGGTCAAACAGCTGTCGTTTTCGGCCGATACGTCAACGTACGCGCATAAATGAACGCTGCGCACCGTCTGTCTTTCCCTGTCACACGCCTCCCCTTCTCTCTCTTTCCGCGCATATTATTACGATCCCGCGAAATATATCAAGTTTCGAAAGCTATTGCTCGCATAGAAGCTCTCGTGATATAAAATATATCGACTGTATATTAATTACGCGGCAAATTTAACTATTCCCATTTGATTATTTTCACGCGTTACACATTATCTCGATTGCGCGTGGGAGCTGCATGAACGCTTCGTGCGTTCTAAATTGTCGGGTTAAATAAATAAACTATCTACGGACGGGCTCCGCTAATTGTGACTTATGATAAAATTAATTAATTATCACGTCCGCCGGCGTGGAAACAAAAGTTAATCGGGCGGTCCGTCGATGCGAACGTGCGATACTTCCTTCCTGCAATTGTTACAATATATATATATATATATATATATATATATATATATATATATATNTCGTTGATAATTTATAATTTACATTTTCTCGCGTCTTAGGACGGTTAACAGGCCGAGATATTTTATTGAACGCGGCCATGCGGCCGCAAATGAAGATGAAGGACAACGGAATGATTAGCGAACGCGCGCGACCCTTCGTAAAAAGTGCGGAGGAGCCGCCGGAAGAATTGCCCTAATTGCGAGATATACAATTCGCGTTAAAGCGCGCGCGCGCGGCCGCAGGGGTACTCTAATTAATGCTATTAGCGGACGTTAACGCGTTCCATCGTTACGCGAGATTTATGTTCGACGCGAAGTAATTATACCTCGCCGCTAGGATCCCTAGATATTACGAGCACAAGCCTCGAACACAAAGTTACCGGCGCTGTTTCATCGCGTCGAATACAAAAGCGGACTTTCATGCGAATCACCGTGAGCATTTTTAATATCTCCCCGAGCGTGTGTGTGTGTGTGTGTGTGTGTATGTGTGTGTGTGACTTCTCTCTCTTTCTCCGTTCCGATATAATGTTACACGCGATTTTACAAATAATATGTATACTACCAATGAAACGTATACTATACGCAAAGTGGAATATTCCGTTTTCCGTTTATAAATTCGCCAATTGAAATATGTTATAACAATAGAAAAACGGCGTAAACTGCGTTGCCGGGGGGGGGGGGGGNGGGAGGGAATTCATTAATGGCCGTTCATCGATTTCACGTTAGCGCGGTTATCAGATCGGGTGATTTCCGCATCCGCGTGATCTCGCGCACCTCCTCCATCTTCGAATCATTTATCCGTCTTCGTTTCCGCATTATTAATTAATCCGCGAACAGCGTGAACGGGAAAGGGCTTCTCTTTATTTATCGAGTTTTCCCCCAATTTATGGAATGCACGAACGATTTGGCGGAGGAACGGCCGGATGTGCGTGCGATAGGGGAAATTCATACAGCCGCGTTTGGCGAACTGGCGATCGCGACGAATCGGCGGGAATTCATGCGATTCATTACACCGTCAAATCAATTCTCACGGCTGAAGTTGACTAATGTATGTTAATCAATTGTCGCGTCAATCCGCGCGAATCCATACGGACTCGCTGGCTCGCGAATACACAGAGAGTCAATTAACGTCGAGATGACGGCACAATGAAATGTATAAACGCATTGTGCAGTTTAAATAATAACTAATAAAAACGCACGATGCCTCGCCCATAAACTCGGTTTATATTCCGAAAATTAGCACGTTACATTTTATACGGTTTTTCTTCTCATATATACCTACCGTATATATACACATATATTTTTACGTTTCAGCGACTCCCAATACCGCGCGATGCGCGGTATTTTTTTTTTATTTAAAATTGTTCAAATATTTTACAGCGAGACAAATATTGAAATTGATTACATTTCACGTCTGCGCGCGCAATATACGCAGGCGCGCGCGCAATTGAGAAGTAAATGCGAAACGTAGATGGAGGGGGGAGGGGGGGGGGC
>NW_014559030.1:598308-598761 GCF_001313825.1 Dinoponera quadriceps
GCTGCGAGACGGGTAACAACGCGGCACGAGCGTTGAACAACGCTCGGGCTGAGCCAATGACTGATGCCTCTGTCGAAGACTAGCCGGCGGTACTCAGATTTGCGCGCATTGTTTGAATGCGGACAAGAGCCCGACTCCTGCTCGTATGATCCAAAGCACGGGTTTGCAGAAGCGGAGCAAACCCGCTTCCGTGCAAACGATAAGCGGCTAAAGGGCCTCTCGAAGCATCCTTCAATCAGCCCGATGCACGCTCCGGAAGTGCATTAAGCGTTACAGTCGTTACGCCGTAATATCGCGTTATGTAAACGACCCGCGAATCATCTACCCTCCTCGCAGCCCGCCTGCTTACCTACCTATCTATTTATCTATCTATCTGTCTATCTACCTAACGTGGCGCACATTCGACCGACGAACGTTACACGTGTGCTCGCTTCGTTTAAACGCCCCCCCCCC
>NW_014559030.1:598793-599519 GCF_001313825.1 Dinoponera quadriceps
CCCCCCCCCCTCTCTCTCTCTCACACAAATCGAATCTCCTTTGACGCGTGGCCCGACGCAATTCTGCGCGCCTGTGCGTGAGCTCGCTCGCGCGCGCGGATTTCATTTGACTCCTCCCCCCTCCCCCCTCGCCCACCTGTGTGCCCGACTGTGCGCATTCTGAGCGACAGGCATTACATTCAGCTTTTGTGAAGACCGACGCGAATTAATGCGCTGTCCGTCCGTGATCCGGCACCGATCCTGCGGTAGTTCCGTCGCGGTTAACCCTCAGAGGGCGGGTGAGCGCAATTTTTCCGACACTGGAGGTCTCAATGGAGCTCCCTCTGGAGCAAAAGAAGCTCGCCGAAGGCGACCGGAGGGGCGCGCACCACCGTGTGAGGATGCCGCGGCGAGAGGTCGCGCGAATCCCGCCGTACGTCGTCCGGCGCGATTCCGATTGATCGTGAGCACCTCGTGTCCGTAAAACTTTTTTATTTCCCCGAACCCCGTGAGAAAACTGTATGATACAATTTGACCGACTTTTATACAATGAAAAAAAAAAAAAGAAAGTGGGAGGAGGAGGGAACGATTCGGTACTCGCGGAAAATTGCGTCACTTTACGGTCCTACGGCAAATCGCGTCATCCGGCTGGAGTAGCTCGGGAGATTGCTGCAACTAGTTTAATCTTGTGTCAAAGTAACGAAAAAAAGAGAGAGAGAGAGAGAGAGAGGGGGGTGAGGCTTCGGC